>NC_046162.1:92856001-92876249 GCF_011064425.1 Rattus rattus
CTGTTGTAGGATTTGTAAAGATCTTTTCATCTAGGGCTTTTATAAAGGTCTTTCTACCTTGATTAACAGTGAGGGCAGTGACTACCTGTCCTGAAGTTTCAAAAAGGTAGTTTGCATCTCACTGAACCTATCTCCAGTGAAAGGCTAACTTAGCAACCACCACTTCATGGCCAGTGAAAGGCTATCTTTGCAACCAGCCCTCGAATGAAGGCTTTACTGCATGTGCTTGCAGTGGAGATGGGATATGAGTAGGAAATTCAATGCAATGATCTCCACATCAGCCTTAAAACTCTGTTGACAAGGAGTTGGGAAGAGATACAAACAAATGTCTTCCGATCTTCTTAATATTGATGAAGGAAGATGAATGATTTCAAATTGACAACTGATGACCAGCAAAGTTCTTTGCAGATGTTTAATTATAGAATAGCTAACTGCTGCTGTTTCCACTGAGTTCATTTTTTTCTTTTTTGTTTGGCTTTCTTCTGTCCTCTCAGATTCAGTTTAGCATTGTGTCAAGACCCCAGATTTCCCACCTTCTTGTCCATGCTGTTTTTGATGACACTAATGGCTTTCCCTAACTCTACATGTGCACACAATCTAAGACTTGACTCAAAGCAGAATCCCTCTGAACAGTTCACCTCTCCTGCCTCCCTCTCCTAAATGCCCACAACAGACAACTTCCGGGAGCTTGTTCCTTCTCGCTCAGCTGAGGATGGAATGTGCTTGGATCATTTTGTCAACAGCAAAGCTCATTATCATTCTTAAACACACAAACTGGTGGTTAAAACACTCATTGGATTCTAAAGAAAGAGAAGACATAGTGTGAACAAGGCAGGACCTGGAAGACATTCTGAATAGACTAAAACTTGAGCGAGATTCCTGTGGGTTTACATGATTAAGGGAAGTAAAGGGTGAGTTCCTGGTACAGGTTGTTGTAGAGACGTTTTTATGTTCCTAAGTATTGTGTTTTATAAAAATAAAGAAGAGAAAAAATATATTTGATGGATGTGTAGTCAGGGGTTGGGGAAAAGCCTATGCTGAGGCATGCCTTTCCCCTGAATGACCAACCACATGATGGTATAGTATAGAATAGAGTTTATTCACAGCAAGGGGAGGGGATTGAGAGGGTAGTTTTTCTGTAGAAACAGAAAAAGGCTGAGAGAGAGAAAGTAGAGGAGTAGAGACTGGCCATGAGCATGTGGAAAGAGGGGGGGAAGGAAAATGGGAAGAGATGGGGAAGGGTCTAGAGGACAGAGTGAGAGCAAGAAGGCAAGAGAGCAAGAGAGAGGGCAGGGGGCAAACAGCGCCTTTTATAGTGAATCAGGCACACCTGGCTGTTGTCAGGTAACTGTAGGGCAGTGCTTAGACAAAATGCTAACACTAAAACCATTTGATCTATAGAAATATACATGACAACATACTCTGCAGACTACCTCAAGACAAAGTCTATATCTGGAAAAACACACGTAATAGATGAGCATAGAAAAGAAACCAATGGCTCCTGAAGCACTGCTGAACATTCAGCCTACATGCTACAAGGGGGGATTCTGAAATGACTTTTGACCCACCTCAGAGTCACAGGAACCCCACTAGGAGCCCAACTGTGAAGCTCCTCTGATGGCAGCTCTGATGGAAGCCCCAATGGCAGCTCCTCCTTGGAACTCCCAATGATGAAGTTCCCTTCTTATTCTCATTGATGAAAAGAAGGAAGCTTCTATTGTGTCTGATTCAGAGGAGGCAGACTGGGCAGTGAACTATGCATAGTCAATCCACACATACTCTTAAACACCACAGAGAATAGGCTTCATAAGAAAGAAGAGGTCAGAGGAAACGGGACCAGAAAAGGAGCCAGAGCCCCTAAGACACTGTCCTGGCTCTTCCCGAAAGGGAATTTGCCCTTCCAGGAGCATTGTTACACCATAGTATGATGCTATGTTTGAGGTGATGGTGGCAAAAGTCATTTCTCTGTTTTATGAGAACCAAGGAAGGATCTATAAGCATACTTATCTGGAATGGACATTAAACCAGTGAGGCTTCACAGAAGAGGGTGAGTGACCGCACAGACTCTGCTATCCAACCAAAGAGCAAGAGAGGAGCTGCTAGACTAGAATATAAGTGAAGAAAAACCAGGAGGGTATCTCATTTGTCACAGCAGTGTCATTCCCTGGACTCTCAGAAGTTGACCCTCCTATAAAATGCAGAAGGATTAGGAGAACTCTGCAAAAGGAAACATCTCAGCCCTTAGCACAGTCAGAGTGTCTCACATGCTCTGCTGTTGAGGTTTTATCATGACCCATCCTAATGCACAAGGAGTGAGGGCAGATGATAAAAGTCCCACTGAACAATAGGGTCACTGTGGCCCAGAGCATGTGACTATGTCCTTATTGGTCTCCCTGGACACAAGGAGTATAGTTGAGGAATGGAATGGGACTTCTCAAGAAGATGTTTTCTTTCCCAGATGTCAGTCCAGGGCTTTTGAGCAGAGGGGAGCCGACTTTCAGACTTACCTTGAACCTGAGTACGAGTGGAGACTCTGGGGCTGAAGAAGAGTAGAAGGAAGGTTTCCTCAGTCTCAGTTCAACAATGAGTCCACAAGAATGTAGTATTTTTCCCCAGAGGCCTTATCAGAGCAGACCACTGGGAGGGTGGCTTGGAATCTATAGTTCTGAAAGTGGTGGATTGCTCTGGAAGTGGTAGGTTGTGGTCATAGGAAGGCAATGTGCTGAGGGATAAAATCAATACATCAGAAATAGAAAATGTGTGTTTCCTATCCTCTGTGGTCCAGCAGTAAGCAGTCCTGACAAGCCCAAAGACATTCTTGAAGAAGACAAGGGGATATGTGATGGAACTCAATATAAGCAAGGGTTGGAAGGATGTGGCAACAAGTCAAAGGATGCCAGGAGCCAAAAGAACTCCAGACTTACAATAGTTTCTCTCATAGAGACTCCAGGAAGAATATCCCTTGCTCATGCCTTTATGCCACCCCAGGTTGGCTTCTTCCTGGGGTAGCCAGGTTCCTTGTGCACCTAACTAGACTGAAAGAGGGAAGCTTAGCTGGGTGTGGGTGAGTGGATTACAGGATCTCAGTTGGCAATGAGTACTCAGGCCATGAACTCATCCAGTAAGAGCTTCAAAGGACTGGTTTTGTTTATTGTGGTAGGGAAGGTATTTATGCCTCCCAGAAGGTGGGAGCCAGGATCTCTGGGGCAAGGCAAGGATCCCTGTTGGCCAGAGTAAGCGCATTAGAAGATTCTTCATATACATACTCAGGGCCTATAGGGTAGGAAGGGAAACCTTATAATGTCAAACAAGGATTGAACCCTGAAAACTGTCAGGATAATAACTTCTTTCTGGGGTTGGTCTAGGGGAGCCAGCCATGATACCAGGTTGGGAAGGCAACCAACTCCTGCCTCTTCTTCATGTTTGAGGTATCTCGACCTTTCCTCAGTAGCCCTGGGGCATTATGGTCACACACTTTTGCATTAATCTATTGGGCTTATTTCAGTCTTCTGGAATCTGGAAACATGAAATAATAGATCTCTGTGGTTTTAAGGCGTTCGGTGTATAGAGGTGTGTTTCAACAGCAGTAGAAAATTAACTTACAGGTTTTTAGCTGAAGCCCGAACCTTGCTGATTCCAGAAAACAGCTCTCTGATCCCATACCCCATGGGAGAGAGAGCTCAACGCCCAGACAGGTGGGCACTCCTGAAACTGCAGGGCGGGAGAATCCGCCAATACTGCCCACTCTTGCCCACATCCCTGGCCCAAGAGCAAACTTTATTGGGCATCTGGGAACAGGAAGATAGGGGCACTAAAGCGGCAAGTCCCCTGCGGTCCAGACACCACCCAGATCTGAAGGGACCCAGTCAATAGCTCCCTGAACCCAAATCCTGTGGGAGGGAGAGCTAAACCTTCAGAGGGGCAGACATGCCTGGGAAGCCAGAAGAGACTACACTCTGTCCACATATCTGACTCCAGAGGAAATCACCTAATGTCATCTGGGACCCCTGTGCACAGGGGCCTGGGAAAAGGCAGGGCAGGCCCTTCTGGTTGCCACCCTCATGGAGAGCTCAAACGCAGCACTCCAGGAGCAACTTCAGGACCAGGACCACAGGAAAGACCAACATTTATGCTCCAAGTGACCTGCCTGGTGGACTCAGGACACATGCCCACAGGAACGGCTGAAGACCAGTAGACAGGAAAGACTACACGCCCAAAAGCAGAACACTCTGTTCCCATAACTGGCTGAAAGAAAACAGGAAAACAGGTCTACAGCACTCCTGACACACAGGCCTATAGGACGGACTAGCCACTGTCAGAAATAGCAGAACAAGATAACACCAGACACAGCCTGTTGGCGAGAGGCAAGTGCAGAAACCCAAGCAACAGAAACCAAGACTACATGGCATCATCAGAGCCCAATTCTCCCACCAAAGCAAACACTGAATATCCAAACACACCAGAAAAGGAAGATCTTGATTTAAATCACATTTGATCATGATGATGAAGACTTCAAGAAAGACATTAAGAACTCCCTTAGAGAAACGGAGGAAAACATAAATAAACAAGTAGAAGACTATACAGAGGAATCACAAAATCCCTGAAAGAATTCCAGGAAAACACAATCAAACAGATGAAGGAATTAAAAATGGAAATAGAAGTAAAAAAGAAAGCACAAAGGGAGACAACTCTGGATATAGAAAACCAAAGGAAGAGACAAGGAGCCACAGATACAAGCATCACCAACAGAATACAAGAGATAGAAGAAAGAATCTCAGGAGCAGAAGATTCCATAGAAATCATTGACACAACTGTCAAAGATAATGTAAAACAGAAAAAGCTACTGGTCCAAAACATACAGGAAACCCAGGACTCAATGAGAAGATCAAACCCAAGGATAATAAGTATAGAAGAGAGTGAAGACTCCCAGCTCAAAGGACCAGTAAATATCTTCAACAAAATCATAGAAGAAAACTTCCCTAACCTAAAGAAAGAGATGCCCATAAACATATAAGAAGCTCACAGAACTCCAAATAGATTGGACCAGAAAAGAAACACCTCCCGTCACATAATAGTCAAAACACCAAACGCACAAAATAAAGAAAGAATATTAAAAGCAGTAAGGGAAAAAGATCAAGTAACATATAAAGGCAGACCTATCAGAATCACACCAGACTTTTCACCAGAGACTGTGAAAGCCAGAAGATCCTGGACAGATGTCATACAGACCCTAAGAGAACACAAATGCCAGCCCAGGTTACTGTATCCTGCAAAATTCTCAATTAACGTAGATGGAGAAACCAAGATATTCCATGACAAAACCAAACTTACACAATATCTTTCTACAAATCCAGCCATACAAAGGATAATAAATGGTAAAGCCTAACATAAGGAAGCAAGTTATACCCTAGAAAAACAAAGAAACTAATTGCCTTGGCAACGTAACAAAGAGAAGAAAAGCACACAAATATAATCTCACATCCAAATACGAATACAACAGTAAGCAATAATCACAATTCCTTAATATCTCTCAACATCAATGGTCTCAACTCCCCAATAAAAAAACATAGATTAACAAACTGGATATGCAATGAGGACCCTGCATACAGGAAACACACCTCAGAGACAAAGACAGACACTACCTCAGAGTGAAAGGCTGGAAAACAACTTTCCAAGCAAATGGTCTGAAGTAGCAAGCTGGAGTAGCCATTCTAATATCGAATAAAATCGATTTTCAACCAAAAGTCATCAAAAAAGATAAGGAACACTTCATATTCATCAAAGGAAAAAATCCACCAAGATGAACTCTCAATCCTAAATATCTATGCTCCAAATACAAGGGCACCTACATACATAAAAGAAACCTTACTAAAGCTCAAAGCACACATTGCACCTCACACAATAGTAGTAGGAGATTTCAACACCCCACTCTCATCAATGGACAGATCATGGAAACAGAAATTAAACAGAGACATAGACAGACTAAGAGAAGTCATGAACCAAATGGACTTAACAGATATTTATAGAACATTCTATCCTAAAACAAAAGACATACCTTCTTCTCACCACCTCATGGTACTTTCTCCAAAATTGACCATGTAATCGGTCATTTTTGACCAATTCCCAACTTCCCTCCAACAAATGCAGAACCCCGACACACTCTCAGCACTGTCGAACCCTAGAGCCATGCAGGCGCTGCTGCAGATCCAGGAGGGCTTGCAGACTTTAGCCACAGAAGCTCCCGGCCTCATCCCAGGGTTTACTCCAGCAGGCAATTTGGAGGCTCTGCAGGAAGCAGTGCACCTCGCACTGCACCCATTGAGGACACAAACCCCCAAGGAGGCCCTGCTGAGCCAGGCCACCAGCAGTTTATCCAGTAGATACTGCAGGCCCTTGCTGGGGTGAATCCTCAGATACAGGGTCCAGAAGTCAGATTTCAACAAGTGGAACGGCTCAGTGCGGTGGGATTCTTGAACCGTGAAGCAAACTCACAAGCACTGATAGCAACAGTGGGTGACATTAATGCAGTGATTGAAAGGTTGCTGGACTCCCAGCTGTCATAGCAGCATTTCTGTATCATGGGAAAATGTGATTTATTTTTGATAATGGCTCTTAAATCTTTAAAATAACCTGCTTTGTTTCCTTGGCATTCTGTACTGTTATAAAGGAAACCAAAAGGAAGTCTCTGGAGGCAGAGTGCAGTAAGATGTGTGGTTTTCTGTGTCTTTTTGGAACAGTGGGAATCAATGTTTCTGGTTAAGGCATTTATTGTAATTCTTTTTAAATATCACATTTTCTAATTGGGTGAACAAATTTTTGTCCTGCGTCTGCTTTTTAAACAAAATGTTATGGTAGTAATTTATGTAGAATAAAGGCATTAAAAAGCAGTTCATTTGTTCTCCATGATTTCTGGTACAATACTGCTTATTGGACTTTTGCAAGTACTTTGCAAATAATGCTGTAAGATTTATACCATGGATGATTTTGTCTATTTGGATACAATAAACATTATTGCACATTTCTAAGCCATCAAAGTAAAATTACTGTAACCAAAAAAGTACAGTAAGGATTCCTACGTGTGAGGAATCTTACAGCACCTTTGATAAAATTCTCTCAGCAAAAGCACCATTCAGTCAGTGTGAAAAATGAAGAAAAACTAATTCTGCTTATCTCTTTAGGGACATTTAATCATACAGAGAATATAATGTAACGATATCTCAACATTCTATAATGGCTGTAAATTACCTTTATTTGTGCCGACTGATGGAGCACTGTAACATACTCTGATGGGTTTGCTGGGGCTTCGTGCTCCCCATAGGTGTCTAAGCAGCATTGGGTTTATTGAAACATTGCTTTCACTGCAAGTGCTGATGTTTCCATTTTAATTGCCATGTACAAGTAGAGCTGTCTTTTGGGTTTATCAGCTTTCTCATTCGTAGGCAATATCTGGATATTAAATGATTAGTGGGCCACTTGTCTCCCAAGTGTTTGGCTAGTTTTATTAAAAAGTAGTTGGATGTTGCACTGTTTGTAGTCTCAGAAGGGGTTGGTGAGGGTTGAAACAGAATCTGTGATGGATTGGGCATCCTGAACTAGGTAATACTGGGAACTAAGATTCTGTGAGGAGTCTATGCATATGGTAGTGTCAGTCTGGTGAAAAAGAGCCATTTTAACAATTCCGAAAAAGCTTGGCTGTTCTATAGCCTCCTTCTTCCTTCCCCAAAGACGTTCAACTTGCCTAACTCTCAGACTCGTGGGGTGATACATTCCTTTGGGGCCAATTAAAATATAACACTAGGGTCAGTGATATATGTGACTGACTCTGGCTCAATATTCTCTTAGGTCACTGTGTTCTCTTTTGTATGGTTGCCCAAAATCATGATGTTAAATAATCTAAAATGAGTTCAGACAAGTAAAATCAAGGGAAATAAAAAGCAAATTCTGTAACTTCTGTAAGTTGCTTGATACTAAAAGGTTGAGAAGGAAGTTGGTCCCAGATTGTACACTCTTCTGACACTTTCTCCAAGAGAAAATATGTACAAAGATCAGAGTGGTGGTGTGACTGAGGAGGGTGGCACAATGTGCCCATGTCTGCTCTCTGCCTCATGCCTCAGTCTGTCTGGTTGAAAGACTGTGTACAGGTGAATGGCAATATGCAGCTGGGGCAGTGTCAAAAGCAGTTTGATTCATTAATCACCAAATAACAATAAATCTCCAGCTTAATAAAAATTGAAGACCCAGAAATGAACCACACCCTATGGTCACTTGCTCGTTGACAAAGGAGCTAAAACCATCCAATGGAAAAGACAGCATTTTTAACAAATGGTGTTGGTTCAACTGGAGGTCAGCAAGTAGAAGAATGCAAAGCAACCATTCTTATCTCCTTATACAAAGCTCAAGTCCAAGTGGATCGAGGATGTGCACGTAAAGCCAGATACACTGAAACTAAAAGAAGAGAAAGTGGGGGAAGATCCTCGAATTCATGGGCACTGGGGAAAATTTCCTGAACAGAATACAAAAGGCTTATGCTATAAGATCAAGAATCAACAGATGGGACTTCATAAAATTACAAAGCTTCTGTAAGACAAAGAACACTGTCAATAGGAGAAAACAGCAACCAATGGATTGGGAAAAGATCTTTACCAATCCTATAGTCAATAGAGAGCTAATATACAATATATTCAAAAAATGAAAATCAAAGCAACCCTGAGATTCCACCACATACCAGTCAAAATGGCTAAGAGCAAAAACTCTAGTGACAGCAGATGCTGGTGAGGATGTAGAAAGAGAGGAACACTCCTCCATTGTTGGTGGGATTGCAAGCTGGTACAGCCACTCTGGAAATCAGTCTGGCGGTTCCTCATAAAATTGGACAAAGTACTACCTGATAACCCAACTATACCACTCCTGGGTATATACCCAAAAATGTTCCAACATATAACAAGGACACATGCTCCATATGTTCGTAGCAGCCCTCATTTATAATAGCCAGAAGCTGGAAAGAACCCAGATATTCTTCAACAGAGGAATGGATACAGAAAAATGTGGTACATCTTCACAATGGAGTACCACTCAGTTATCAAAAACAATGACTTCATGAAATTCATAGGCAAATGGATGGAACTAGAAAATATCATCCTGAGTGAGGTAATCCAGTCACAAAGGAACATATATGGTATGTACTCACTGATAAGTGGATATTAGCCCAAACTCTTGAAATACCCAAGATACAATTTACAACTCACACAAAGCTCAAGAAAAAGAAAGACCAAAATGTGATGCATCAGTCCTTCTTGGAAGAGGGAAAAATTACTTATGGGAGGAAATACAAAGTGTGGAGCAGAGACTAAGGGAAAAGCCATCCAGAGACTACCCCACATGGGGATTCAACCCCATATACAGCCAACAAACCCAGTCACTATAGCCAATGCCTAGAAGCACTTGCTCACAGGAGCCAGATATGGATGTCCCTGAGAGCCTCTTCCAGAGCATTACTGATACAGATTAATATGCTTGCCGATAACCATCAGACTGAGCACTGTGACCCCTATGGAGAAGTTAGAGAAAGGACTGAAGGAGCTGAAGTGTTTTGCAACCAAAAAGAAGGAAAAACAACATCAACCAGACAGATCAGCCAGAGTTCTCAGGGACTAAACCACCAACCAAGTGTATACATGGAGTGACCCATGGCTCCAGCTGCATATGTAGCATAGGGTGGTCTTGTCAGGCATCAATGGGAGGAGAGGCCCTTGGTCCTGTGAAGTCTCCATGCCCCTGTGTAAACGAATGCCAGGGCAGGGATGTGGGAGGAGGTGGATGGGTGGGGGATGGAGCACCCTCATAGAAGCAGCGGGAGGGAAGATGGGATAGAGGTTTCTTGAGGGGAAACTGGGAAGGGGAAAACATGTGAAATGTTTTTAAAAATGCAATAAAAGAAGAGGGAAAAAGTGTTCTTAATTGATCTATTCTGATCTGTACCTTTTGTGACTGAATTTTGGTAAGCCTATCTTATATCCTAGATAATATAATCTCTTCTTTATATTTTTAGAAACAATTTATAATCCCCAACAAGGCAAATTTTCTCTTTACTTCATCAAACTCGTGTCTCCACCACCTGACCTCATAGTCTACGCCTGACCTCATCGTCCTACCACCTGACCTCTTGCTTTACTTGCTCCTGCTATCACTGCCTACGCCCCCTTCTATCGCCGTGTTTCTGAGACACTCCCCTACCAAAGCCTTAAAAAGCACATAACGTTCACCCCAATAAATAGGAACCTTGACAACAGAACTTTGCTTGGTCTCCTTCTCTTCACCCCCATTTGGTACAGGTAGAAAGCCTTCAGGACCTGAATAACTGGATCCCACTGGTGGGGATATATATATATATATATATATATATATATATATATATATATATATATATATATATTCTTAAGAAACCTAGACAATTCAATTCAATTTCAACATAAATTCATTATTTACATTAAAGGGGGTTGTGTATAATGTCATAGGCCAAGTGACATTTTTTTTTTGTTGGATAGGGTAGCTTTCTCTAGTTCAGTCCAAGAAACAGACAGTTAATTAATTTTCTTGGAAGAAGTCCAATGCTAGTGGACCACATCCTTCTCTTTGAAAATAAATTGCTCCTAAAGAAATTATTTGGAACCTAGGACAATTGCTAGCTCCAGTATCACACAGAGATAAGGTCTCATATTGGTACTTGGGAAATAGATGGACAGGTGTCAGATCCTCCTAGTAGTCCAAGTCAGGAACTCTAGAGTATTCTGGGGTTCTGTTGAAACAAAGCTCACTCTTCCATGGATGGTCCTGCTACAAGAGATGTATGACCTGCATCCTGTGGCTTGGGACTTCCATGGCTTTTATTTTAAAGTAATCCATTAGCACCTGGCTGTCATCTTAATTAAACTCACTTGAAGAGGGAAACAGCACACCTCAGCGTCTCAGGAAAAATTTCATTAGATTATTTATAATGATCAACGCATAAAACGTAGGACCAAAGAAAGAGGCACCAGGTCATTGTGTTGTGGCTGGGACAGACACAGGCAATGTGGACAAAGCTCTCCCATGTACGGCACAGGAAGCTCAAACTGGTGTGGGACACCATCCTTAATGTAAAAATGATTTTCTTTCCAAAGGCTCTCACCCAAAAGAGGAAGGAGAGGATGGAAGCTATGAATGATCACTGGCCAGTGATATATATATATATATATATATATATATATATATATATATATAAAGCACAACCAAGTCTGGCAACTGCAGTGCTTGGAAGGAAAAGAAAATACACATTCCAAGAGTCTTTCAGCCAAAGCAGGATTTCCAAAAGTAGTGCAGTCTACAAACATTTTACTGATGGTGTCCAGAAAACAGACAGGGAGAGATATCCTATGGGCAGGGAGGACAGACAGGTGAAAGAAACCTTATCCTTCACATGGAGGAAATCCTGGGGTGTGTCCTTAGAGTCACTGTGAGTGCCATCGCTCATCCTAGAGCACACACATTCAGAAAGGGAGTTGATATTCTGGAGGGGGAAGGGTATATGCTTTGCCTGAGAAGTTTCTTCCTGTGGGATAAATAATCCTGTATACTGGTGTGCATTAAGACAAGTGTGTAGTTGGCCCATAGAACACAATTGCAGACAGAAAAGAAGTTTTAATTGATTGCTTCAGGGTCAAGGTCCCTCCTGAAACTCTTCGTACATAAAGTCAGGGTGACTGGATTTTTGTTCTTTCACTTTTGTATTTGCCCTACATTCTGAGGGCAGAATGGAGGAAACTTGAGGTAAAATGCGTCCAGTATGGATGCCTTCCTTGCTCGGAGACATCCGTCATACTGGACCTCACTTTGCTCCCTGGCATTAGCTCTGTTTTCTGGAATCACAGTGGTGGAGAAGGATTGGTTTCCATGTGGCTATAAAGCTGGGTTAGCAATCATTGCCACAAATTATTGTTGCGTTAAAAATACAGACAGTAAAATTTAATTTCAGGCTAGCTAGCCAGTTCTGGAAAAGCTTCAGGAGTTTTGGGAACTAATAGGAATTTTTAGTGAAGGGATGGGATATAGGTTGCTGAAGAGATACCCCATACAAGGGGAAGAGAATCAATGTCCAGCATAGAGTCTCACGTGGGGTTGGCAGAAAATCTTCCTAGCTAAGAAATTGAAAAACTACTGCATTTTGACTAAATATGAACAGATACAGCAAAGGTGGGGCTATTAGAAAAGAAACGGGCAGGTCCCTAGGGAGATCACCTAGACTGGACTATCCCTCAGAAGACAAACTGAGGAGGTACAGAGCAGGGCCTGTTAGGCCACCCAATGAAAAGGACCCGTATCGCACAATAACTATCAGAGGAAATAATCTGGGTCCTGACATGGGCTCTGAAAGGCTATTTTCTGTCTTAACTTCACCCACATTACAGTATCATTTGGAATCAAAGAGTAAAGACCACCAGGTTCTGCTGTTTTCTGGTGTGTGACTTGAGGGAACTCCTACAGACCTTACCTTCCTCAC
Organism: Rattus rattus; assembly: GCF_011064425.1. Classification (NCBI taxonomy): domain Eukaryota; kingdom Metazoa; phylum Chordata; class Mammalia; order Rodentia; family Muridae; genus Rattus; species Rattus rattus. The sequence continues at coordinate 92,868,537 of NC_046162.1, forward strand.
TCAGCACAGGATTACAGCAAGCTCAACTAGCTGTCGCTCTGATTGAAAATTCAGGAGGTTGGGCATCTGGGTCAAAGAAACCACTGAATCTTCAGGTCTGCTGTTCTTCCCTATTCTGCTTAAACCTCAACAGGGCTGAGGACAGGAAAACATAACTGCCCCTTGCCAGATGGCCACTGATCCTGCTTGAAGTTTAACTAAGACGTGGAAGCATCTATACAGTTTAACGCGGTTAGCCCTTTGCTAGTGCACTCTCTCAGCTAGCTAGTAGCTTGCTCTGATTTCTCTGCCATTGCTTCTCTCCCTGTGCCTGTCACTGCCTGCTTCCAGCTCCATCTGCCTCCTTAAAGTCTCTGTAGGTTCTCTTCACCTGCTCTTCCTGTCTCAATCGGTGTCTCTGGCTGCATCTCTGTTCGTCCAGGAGGTCCCGCCCCACACTCCTGCACCCAGCTCCATAGGTGTCAGCCTGATTATATAAAGCCATGTTCTAAGTTCGAACCAATCACAGCAGGACAACAGCCATGCATCTCTGAGCTACATTTAGCACTGAGAGCTGTTTGACCTTCACCAGGGCACCCTGTTTTTAATATGATGTCTCTATATCAACTTTTAAGAAAGATGAAGAAGCATTTATATATGTTATGATGGACCCAGAATGACAATACTAAAATCAAGTCAGCATTTAGCTCTGACACTAACAATACAGAAACACACCTTCATACAAAGTGAGGAGGTCATGCCGCTCAGTTTTCAAAAGTGTCCTCAGGGTAAGGTGATCATTCTTTTATCCTGAAATCTCAGGTCTGGCAGTCAGGTTTTCAGTGAAGTATATTCTGTCCCAATCCTGAAGGAGCTGTTCTCCCAGATCCCAGGCACCTGATGTCTCTCCTTAGCTGTTCAGATACTTGCTTGTCCCTCTTTTGTTATTTTCCGCCCTTGTCTGTTACTGCTGATACTGAGAGCATTCTCTTGTACACAGATGAGTTGTATTATTCTAGCTGCATTCATATTCTACGTTCAGTGATATATGCTGTGTGTCTCTCAAACAGGGTATGTTGCAATATATGTATTATGTTTTCAGTCTGGATGGTATAGTTGTGAACAGAAAATAGAATGACCTTGACTGCTTATCCATGAATTGAACAAGGACAACAACAATAGACAGGTTAATGTCGACGTGTGTGTGTGTGTGTGTGTGTGTGTGTGTGTGTGAGAGAGAGAGAGAGGACAGAGAGAGAGAGAGAGAGAGAGAGAGACAGAGAGAGAGAGACAGAGAGAGAGAGAGACAGAGAGAGAGAGGAGAGAGAGAGAGAGAGAGAGAGAGACAACAAATTAATGAAGGAAGAGGCCATGAATCGAAAAAAGAACAATGAGGGGTTTGTAGGAGAGTTTGGAGCAAAGGGGGAAAAGATGTAATTATATTATAATCTCAAAAGATAAAAGAAATAGTTTTTAGAAAGGCATCAGAAGGACAAAACAAAATGATCTTAGGATATAGAGAGTATCATGAATTATCAAGTAAATTACTAATGAGCAGAGGAATTAGCTCATTATTTGAAGTGAGACTTAAGAATTAAGACTACTGATTTCACTGGAATTGTATTATAATCATATTTTGATGTGAAGGAGGTTAGAATTTTTTATGAGAATTTTTTCTTCTAGAATATAGGGTATTTATCCTTCTTTTTTAAAATTAAGCCACCTTCTTAAAATAAAATTTTATAGTTTTCTTTATTTATATCTTAAGCTTTACTTTGTATTTATTCTCTTAGATATTTAATAGATTATTTTTGTTCTTGCCATTTTACTCATAATTTTACAGAATTCTAATTGGTTATCAGAATTGGGCAACCAGTTGTATGTGTACCTCTAATCTCTATCTATCATCTAGTGAATGATCTCCCTTCATAGATACTAATGTGGCTCACCGTACACATTGGCGTGAGAGGATGTCACACTGCTAGCCTTGAGAACATCATCTACAGAGGGAATTCCTACCATGGAGCAAACACCCCTTTAGCTTTGCCTAAAAATGAGAGCAAGAGTCAACTTGATACGGTCCAAGCCAAAGTCTGAAATTTTGGGGTTCTGGGATAGTTCTGCGTGCATTAGACAGAAGCTCTCTGAGTAACAGCTTCCTCAGCTGCAAATGGAAATAAACGATCAAACAATGCAAACAAGATGAAGAACTCCAGGCAGAATCTCAGAAAGTTCTGGAGAGATGCTTGCTAGTGTGAACAGAGCTCGATGAATGAGTGTCATTGACACTAAACATTCCAGGGTACATAACCATAGGGACCTTCTTAACCTTTAAACCTCTGTGTAGAATCTAGAAAACTGTTTGTATTTATTAGTGCAGGATCATCCATCTTAGTAGAAATCGCCTTAGGTTCCAGAATTTTGCTTAGTTTCTTCCTTCAAGGTTTCTCAGTTTCTTGGATTTCCTCTTGGGGTTTCAGTTGCTATAACTGTAGGTCTTTTTCTCGTTATTTTATTTTCTTTGACTTTATCATCTGAATTTGAGGAGTACACCTTAAGTTTGTATATCACAAAATGTGTGCCTATTTCTACGGCACCCATTTAATGTTACCAGTTTCATATTAGGTTGTAATAGTTCACATATTATATGTTGAAATACTTTAAAACAAACTATAGTTATTGTGGTATTACACCCCTAAAAATTCATTCTGTATATCAAAAAGAAACATCTTACATACTTCCTCAAAAGCATCTTTACCCCAGTTTAATTAACAATAATTCTTTATTCTGGTCTATCATTGGCCCATATTCAAATTTCTCTAGTTATTCTGCAGACTTTCCCTTTTGATCCATTGGTCCAAATAGAGTCTAGTCCAGAATCTTGAATGGCACATGGTTGTTAGTATTCCTGTTGCAGACGTTAGTCTGTAGCAACTTATTTTGTGTGTAACATCTGACTGAGGAGGGTACCATGCTCTCCCTACCCAGCATCAGCATCCCCTGGATCTTGTTGGAAGTGTGAGTCCTCATGATGCGGCATTCCAGAGTCAGGGAGCTCTGATGTTCCACCATGGGTTCCTTTCAATTGGTATGCATTGGAGTTGTTTTTCTGCTTTTTTGCATAATAAATAATGTTAAGAACATTTTTGTACAAGTTTTCCATCTTCTTAGGTGTGACCAGGTAGATAACCATTTGATTAGCCTTTAGAGAAATGTCAAACTGTTTTCCAAATTGGACATACTGTTTCACATTTCACCAACAGGGTCCTAGGTTCTCCCTTCTTCTCATCCTTGAAACAGGTGATGTTACTGATTTATTGACTCTGTATCCTAGAGGGTGTGAAATGGCATCTCATTGTGTGTTTGTTTCTTTCAATCTCTTTTTCTTTGCCTTTTGTTTGGTATTTATACACATAGATAATATTTTCTATATAGAATATAAAATATATGAAATATTTTCTATATCTAAAAGAAAGACAGCTATACTTTCCAGGAAACAATTGCATAGACTCAAAGAAAACTACATCTTATACTATTTCAGTAAAGTTGCTTATGAAATATATGCTAGAAAATGTTTAAATACATCATTGTTAACTATGTCCTTGCTTTCAAGTTATAAATATTGCTTATATATTCTAAATAAAATTTTAAACACTATTCCTCGAATGGGACACAGTGGCACCTGCCTGTCATCTCAGAACCCAGGAGGTGGAGGCAGAAGGATCAATAGTTCTAGGTCATTCTTAGCAAAGTTGAGAATTTGAGAACAGATTGGGCTACATGTGACTGTTTCAAAAAACTAACCCTTCCACATTCTAAGTTCTTGAGGTAACTCTTTGAAGCACAAATGGTTTAATTATTTAAATTAACTTTATATGTATTCATTTAATTTAATTTTAAATTAATTATAATTTAATTTGATGGTGTGTTCTTTACTGACATTTTGTTGTGTGGTAAGTATTTTGGTGTCATATCTAAGAAACCATTGTTTTATTTGAAAATTTAAACATATTTTCTTCTAAGACTTTCAGAGTTTTAGCTCTAATATTTTAGTCCTTTGTCCATTATGAATTCATCTTGTATATGATCTGAGACAGAAGTTCTAATTCATTCCTTTGCACACAGACAAACTGTTGGATACACATAAGAAAAAGTTTTGTTAGCTTTCTAATGTTGAGCTTCATTTTGACTTTAAATGTTTTTCCTTGTTCCTGCTTTCCTTTGGTTTGCTCTGGTGCTTGTGTGTTGTGTTTTATTGTATCTTGTGAAAGTGTTTGGGGCATTATATCTTTCTTTGCTGTACTGATAATATTCCATAGACTCTGATATATGACATAATTTTTATTATTTTTAAACATTCAATAATTTAGATAGTGGCACATAATTGCACACATTTATGGGTACTCTATGATAGTTAAACTTATGTAGAATAGAAATCTATAAAGTGGAGGGAGAGTTCTGGGAGGGCTGTCGGGGAGGTTGGGACCAATGTGTGGTTATTAAGGAGGAAGTGACAGTGTTCTAACACACATTCAGTGGTCCTGCTTGGCAATAACCTATTGCATATTTTATGGAATTCAGAATTCTAAAATACCTTTTTGTCATCAAGAATATCTAGTAAAGTCGTTTAACTATTTTTCCAGGTTAATGAGGCATTTTAACTTCTAAATTTGTTACTGTCTTCTTTAAGTTCTATTGATTTTTTATTTTAATTGAATGTTTATGGGAGGTCATAAGTTGAATCGTTACCATTGTGAGACTAACTTTGCAGTCGTGCTATGAGCTTTCCTCTTAGCACTGCTTTCGCTGTGTGCCATAAGTCTGGGTATGTGGTGCCCTCTTTTTCATTAAATTCTAGAAAGTATTTATTTACATATTATTTATTGATTTATTTATTCTCTGACCCAGTGATCATTGAGTAGAGAGTTATTCAGTTTCCATGAGTATGTAGGCTTTCTGTTGTTTCTGTCGTTGTTCAAGATCAGCTTTAATCCATGGTGGTCTGATAGGCTACAATGGGATATTTCAATTTTCTTGGACCTGTTGAGGCTTGCTTTGTGACCAAGTATGCAGTCAAATTCTGGAGAAGATTCTATGAGGTGTTTAGAAGAAAGTAAAATCTTTTGTGTTTGGGTGATACATGTAGATATCTGTTAGGTCTGTTTGATACATAACCTCTGCTAGTTTCATTATTCCTCTGTCTGGTTTCTGTCTCAATAACTTGTCCATTGGTAATAATGAGCTGTTGAAGTCTTCCTCTATTATTGTTTGTGGTTTACTGTGTGGTTTAATCTTTAATAATGTTTCTTTTATGGATATGGATATGGGTGCCTTTGCATATAAGTGCATAGATGTTCAAATTTGAGAAGTCATCTTGGTGGATCTTTTTTCCTTTAGTCAGTATAAAGTGTCCTTCTCCATCTCTTTTGATTACTTTTAGTTAAGAACCTATTTTCTTAGATAATAAAATGGCTACTCCAGCTTGTTCGGGTCCATTTGCTTGGAAAACTTTTTTCCAGCCCTTTACTCTAAGGTAATGTCTATCTTTGTTGCTAAGGTATGTTTCTTCTATTCAGCAGAATGATGGATCCTGCTTCAACAAGCACTCTGTTAGCCTGTATCCTTTTATTGGAGTAATTAAGACCATTGATGTTGAGAGTTGTTAATGACCAATGATTATTAATTCCTGTTATTTTGTTTTTAGTAGTGGTACTTTGTGAACCTGATGAGAGTAGATATCTGGGGCTGCATGTAGAGCTGGTAGTCCCTGATATCAACAGGCCTCTGGAATTGCAGGTAGTGCTGGTTGTCCTTGGTGGTATCAGGCTTCCAAGGATGCAGGCAGAGCTGGTAGACCCTGATGGCTTCAGGCTGCTACTTGTCCTGGGTCAGAACAGACCTCTGGGTATGCATGTAGAGCTGGTAGTCCCTGGTAGTTGCAGGGACCTGTTTGTCCTGGGCTGCAACAGCTTTCAAGATATAGGTGGAGTTGTAGCCTAAGAAATGGAGTGCAGAAGGGGAAGGGAGAAACTCTCCATTGCTGGGTTTGTCCAGAGGGGGTGGCGGGCAGGGTGTTAGAGTAGGAGTCTCATCAAGTGGTTTCTGATGGCTGCAGGAGTCTGAGGCTGTGATTAGACGTGTGGAAAAAGAATATGAAATGCAAAGGTGTCAGGGCAGAACTAAGCTTCTGGGGTTGCTGGGGAAACAGCAGTCAGTAGTTTGGAGCTTGGGTAATAACTTGGATGGCCCTGGCCTACTGAGGTGCAGATGGAGATATGGTCATGTAAATGGAGTACAGAGGGAACCTATTTCTCTGTAGTCTTATGTAGTATATGATTAGTAAGTTAAGTAGGAAATTGGAAATATCAATAAAGTGTGCTCATTGATATAAATGAAATATGATATATGTATTTATTCTGTTATCATTTTCTTTCTTTTCATTTTCAAATGAGCTCTCATGGAGCCCAAGCTGGACTCAAAATCACTATGTAGTGGAGGCTAGCTATCAATTGCTCAACTTTCTACCTCCATCTCCCATGAGCTAGAATCAAAAATGCTTCCCTCTGGCTTTGCAATTCTAGACAACAGCGGTTTTGATCTTTTTCCCATTTCACTAAAGCTTTGAAGAATAGTATAGATATCCTAGGTCTTCACTAAGTAGTTTTCTTGCCTACTAGAAACATGGGTTCTAAAAAGCTCAGAAACATAAGCTATTGTCTTCAGAATATTATGTTTGTGACACTGATGGATCAGAGCAGATGCTGCCCAGGGATCCAAGAGTAGTTTGTGTAGTTATGGCAGACTGAATCCAAATGATGGAAGATTTCAATGTAGGTAGTCATATCCATCTCTTGAGATTGAAAAGCTGTCTGGGGTTAAGGGGTTAAGCATTATTACCATGTTAGTTGTTTGGCACTGAACCAGGGGAACAGTTGGCATTCAGTAGCTATAAGACACATCAAAGTGACTAAACAAATCTTCCTTGATTATCAGAGCAAAGCTAAGTAAAACTATAGTACAAGTAGAGTCACTTTGGCCAGAAAAAAAATATAGAAAAGTATGCAAGATTATTTCAGTGGTTATCATTTGCATCTTGCAGAACTTTCTGGAAGAGTATCTTCAGCAGACTATATTAAATGTCCAATGAATATACAAGATGGTTACTCTACAAACACTGTCATTTCTCTAGAGATCAGAGAAAGTTTTGCTGAGAACTCATTTAGAGCGAATCAGCTCAGAAAGGTAACTCAGGACATTCCTTATTGACTTCTGTGCTCATGGCAAGAGGGAACCAGACCAGCACCTTTGAATTCCTCCTCTGGGGACTGTCAGAGAAGCCACAGCAACAACACATCCTCTTCTTGCTCTTCCTGTGGATGTATCTGGTCACTGTAGCTGGGAATCTGCTCATTGTCCTGGCAATTAGTACTGATGTTCGACTCCATACCCCCATGTACTTCTTCCTTGCCAGCCTGTCCTGTGTTGACATCCTTTTCACCTCCACCACAGTACCCAAGGCCCTGGTGAACATCCACACCCAAAGCAGGACCATCTCCTATGCAGGATGCCTGGTCCAGCTCTATTTTTTCTTGACTTTTGGAGACATGGACATCTTCCTCCTGGCCACAATGGCCTATGACCGCTTTGTGGCCATTTGCCACCCTCTCCACTATACGATGATCATGAGCTTCCAGCGCTGCTCACTCTTGGTGATAACCTGTTGGACCCTTACAA
>NC_046162.1:93176349-93333849 GCF_011064425.1 Rattus rattus
CCCCAGCACCACCGGTTCCATCACCTCATAAAGCACTTGCTAGAGGTCTCCAAAAGGACCCCTCACATACTAAGACAGGTGGGCAGTGAGTAGGACAGAGGTTGGAAAGAGAAGACAGAGGAGCCCCAGAACAGAGATCCATGCCCCTCTCCAAGGCAGGCCCGCTCAGGAAGGGTGCCTGGGCTCAGGAAGGGTTGCTGGGCTCACCTTGCCTAGAAAGTGCCTGCGGTAGGCCCTGGCTTCACCTCTGCACTCAAGCTTGTAGCCGAACGTGTTGGGGCTCAGGCTGTCCTCTTCCTCCTCCTCATAAACGCTGCTGCCCAGTGACGTTGGCGTACCCACGTTCTCTGGGTCCTCAATCCAGTAGCCTCCAAACTGAGGCAGGATGATCTGAGGGTATGGGCCTCCCTTCTCCACAACCTGGGGACAGAGGGAAGCTCTTGTCCACCTACCCTGGACTGCAGTGAAGAGGAACCCCACCCACCTCTGAACTGCTCCAAAGAGGGAGGCCTTCTATCTCAGGTCAAGGGCAGTAACATGATGGCCCCATGGCATCTCTAATGTCACTGGGACTCTGGGTTTTACGAGGGCAACCCCAAGTTAAACCTCAGAAAAGCTTTGGTGATGAGGCAAAGACAGGAAGGGCATTAGGTCCTCAAGTCTTAGGCCCAAGACCTTCTCCCATGTGGGGCTGGGAAAGCCACGTTCTCCTCAGGAAGGGACACCAGAGCAGGCTGTAGTAGAGTCAGGGAGCTCCTACCTCTTCAATGCTGGGGTACGGGATATAGTCCTCCTGCAAGACAAAGCACAGGACAGTGCCGTAAGTTATACAAGTGGCCATAACAGTCCAGCTATGGTTTCCATGTTCCTCACCCAGGTCTAGTGAAGGGATGTGTTGGGGGTGGGGCAGTGAGATGCACCAGGACTTCAAGGGAAGCAGAGTCAGAGAACCTTCTAGTCACAACCTTAAGGACTCAACATCCCATGCCCATTGAATAGTAGACCTGAATGCAAACCCATCCAACAAAAGACAGCATAGAAAAGGAATGCCCTGGTCACCTCCGAGACACTAGCTTATCATTCTACGGGACTAAGGTAGAGAGCTGGGCATGTTGGCACAATACAACTCAGCACTCTGGAGGCAGATCAAGAGATTGAGGTCATCTTTAACTACCCAGCAAGTTTGAGGCCAACTGGGATTTTTTAAAAAATACCCTAGTCTCTCCCTGTCCCTCCCCACATCCTCTTCAAGTGACTAGGCCCTAGACCTGGAGCTAAGACCTGATGGCCCCTCAGAGTCCAGAACCTGGCAACCCTCAACACTACGTAGGTACACAGAATGAACAGGGAGAAGCCAATCCAGGCCTCCAGTCCTCCAGTCTCACTTGAGGTCTCCACTAGCCTGCTGGGAAGCAGCCTTAAGACACTGAGCCAAGGTCCCTTCACTGCCCACCAGACATTAGTCTAATGGGAGTGCAGTGGATAAATGGCTCCTGGCGCAAAGCAGAGTTGGTGTGCATACGAGGAGAGTCCAACACACTCCCTGAGCCTCCTGCCCTCTTCCTACATCAGTCCCTCTCAGGGCCCACCTAGCCACTCAACTGCCTATCCCACCTTGTTCTTCTGGGGTCCTGGCCTCTGCTCTTCGAGCTTGATTCCCTGTGGAAACAAGGAAGAGAGGATCCACGTAAACATAGGTCACTGCTCATGGGTAGGAGCGTCTGGAGCTCTTAGCCAGCTGGTGGGTACTGGAGCCTCTCACCTCCCACACTTGGCAGTTGTCCACCCCAACACCAGCCCCAGATAAGGGTGTGGGGTGGCCAGTTAAGAGTATAAATAAACGAGCCAGGTCTCCTGTGTTCAAATCCCAACATTGCCACTTCCTAGATGGATGACTTGGGACAAGCCACTGATTCCTCTGCACGACTCCTGTTCTCAGTGGTGAAGTGGAAAAGGTGACAGTGTCTTCTGTCACAGCACTGGTTAAAGGCTGGTGATAGGTTATGCATGTCCAATACCAATGGTGTACACTAAATGCTGTGGGTAGAAGTAGTATAAATGGGTGGTGTTATCATCTCTGTGAATAAACACCTTCCTGAAAGCCATAGGGCAATGAATGTGAAAGATGAACGCCCACATCTGCAAACGTCAGAGCCAACAACACATCGGTCCTTCTGCCTTCTAGCTCCACCTTTGTCCTGGAGGAAGGGTGTTTAGGTGACAGGCAGGAACTATGGCCCTTCACTTCCTCATTCTGCTTCCTATGTGTAGCCCAGGGAGTCTCCCTAGCTACAAATGTAGAACGAGGATTAGACCTCAACCCACCACCTGGATCTCCCAGATTCAAGGACCAGGGTTGGATTAAAGGGCTTCGCCTGCAGTCCCTAAGACTTTAGCTCCTCTGTCCAGCAACCCTGGTCGGGTTCTGACTTGACTGGACTGTGCGAGAGGGAAGGAAGCACACAGCATTCCCAAGACTGGATGCATCAGGTGATAGTATGAACTGGAGGGCATCTGGGGTTCATCTCAAGCTGGGTATATAATACACACCCTGCTCCCTGGACAGCAGGGCTCCTGCTAACTGGGTGGAATTTGACGTAGTTTCTCTGGACTCCTGGACTGAGTCATACCTCCAGCATTGTTCAGGAGGGCGTGGGAAGGCCCCTCCCACTGACAGGTGCTTCTCACACACCCAAAGAAAGCTGCCTGGGTGGCCCTATAGACCCCATCCAGGTTGGCACACTGGGCAGGTTGGGGAGTGATGTCAGTAGTTTGTTTTGTTTGTCCTTCATTAGTCATCCCTGCCTGGGAACAGACCCCAGGGCAGGAGTGCAACCCTCTACCAGCCTCACAGCCATTCCACCCCTAACCCAACCAGGGAGCCCTATCCTCAGCCAAGCCCTACCTCCCCCCAAGCATTAACCTCTGCAGTAGATGCTGTCTTTATGTTCCCTTCTCTCTGTCTCCAAGAAAAAAATGGAGGTTCAGAGAGGGAAATGACTTGACCAAGGGCATTCAGCTAGAGGACATTAAGTTCAGATCTGTATCTGGGCTGGGGGACTCCAAAGTATGTGCCCCCGAAGCGTGCCTGGCTTCAAATTCCTAGACTTGGGCTGGGATTGGGGATCTTGGATCCTAGTTTTGTTGCTTCAGAACTAGCAATGTGAACCAGCCACGTAAGTGCTCTGACTCAGTTTCCATAATGGCAAGATGAAGAGAGCTGAAGCCCATGCCTGAGGGTGGAATCCAGCCGCACTGTGCACCATCCTTTCTCTCTCCCTATATGTAAGCCCCAACCAGGCAACTGCTGGAACTCAGTCCACTAGGGCCAGCGTCCGGGGCACACACGGGTGAGTCTTACACAGTACAATTTTGCTTCCCGCCATTTCTACTGAGGTTCGGCTGGGAAGCCATGATGGGGATCACTGTCCCTGACCTAAGGAGAGATTTGAAAACAAGCTCCCTGCTCCCAGGATAACTGGGAGGACAAAGCTAGACAAGCAGAGCAGTCCAAGAGTCCACAGGGCTGGCTTCTGTGGGAGGAGGCAGGGACTCCGGCTGCAGGTGAGGGTGGGTGGGCTGAGGAGCAATCGCAGAGAAGGCAGAGGGAGCCACCAGTCTCTCCCAGTGAGCTGAGATCTCCCTGGCTAGCAGGGAAGCTCCCGGGTTTGCTCGCTGTTGAGCACTTAATGATACCCTACCTCCCACCAGTCTGCGGTGTGCAGCTCGTTTCCGCAGCTAGATTCTGAGTTCCCCTAAATGCGACTAAAATGAGTTTGCAGTCCACAAACTGCTGGGCACAGCGGAGAACTGAACAATTTATTCACAGTAATGGCACAACTACTAACAATTACTCTCCCTTAAGGCACCCTTCCCTTCCCTTCCCCATCCTCGGGAAAACTGGGAGTGCCTTCTGCTCTGAATAACAGGACCACCCTGGACCCTTTCTCTGCCCCTCCTCCCAAAGCTTCCAGCCCCCTTTTTCAAACCTCCCTCCTGGAATAAGAATACAAAGAAGAAACTGAACCAGACTCTTCCTCCTCTGGAGCAAAACCAGCGTCATACTTTCCAGTGCTCTTGCTGGGTGTTGTCCCCTGTGACGTGGGGCTGGGAGGACAGAGGGATATGTAGCTCTGAAGGCCTCATAAGGACAAGACAGCCCTTGTCAATCTATGAACCCAAAGAAGCACTTGGAATACCTATTCCATTGTCAACTGCTCTGTCACAATCCTGTCAACTAACCCGGACTTCAGTTGACCCCGGTGTAGACAACAGAACAGCTCTTACCTGTGAACCCTAGTGCAGGGTGGGAGACGCTGGTTCTAGGGGCACATGGATAAGAACAACCCTGGGCACTCAGTTCTCTGTGTTCAGTGGCATAGTGTCTTGCACAGAGCATACTCACATCCCCACTGTGTCCTTCAAACCTCTCTAGATGACTTAAAATCCCTACCATGGTAAATAGTGTTGCTGCCTCGTCCAGGGAAGAACGGCAAAGCCATGTCTATTCGTGTTCGGTACAGCTGTCACAAGCCCTCAGTGATTACATCCACAGCTGCCTTAACCCACAGAGCTGATCTGTAGATACAGACTGTGATTACAAAAGGGCCCTCACATCCACTCCAAACGTTGGCTTCCATGGGGTACCCTCAAGCATTTACATACAGGATCTCATTTCATCTCCAACATTGTATTGACGTGTATTTTTACTCTATTTTGGTTTTGGTGATCTGGAAATGGCAAGCAAGTTGTATCAGTAAGTGGCAAGTGTAGGATTTGAACTCAGATCTGCATCTCACTTGCAGCCCTGTCTCCCCAGCTCCATATAACTCTCCTCTAGATGGGACTTGCTTTTTCAACTCCTTCCAGAATCAACAGCTCTACTGAGCCGTCTTCATGTCCCAAGGGTTAATGGTAGACTGGGCTAGCCCTCCATGTCCCAAGGGTTAATGGTAGACTGGGCTAGCCCTCCATGTCCCAAGGGTTAATGGTAGACTGGGCTAGCCCTCCATGTCCCAAGGGTTAATGGTAGACTGGGCTAGCCCTCCATGTCCCAAGGGTTAATGGTAAACTGGGCTGGCCCTCCATGTCCCAAGGGTTAATGGTAGACTGGGCTGGCCCTCCATGTCCCAAGGGTTAATGGTAGACTGGGCTAGCCCTCTATGTCCCAAGGGTTAATGGTAGACTGGGCTGGCCCTCCATGTCCCAAGGGTTAATGGTAGACTGGGCTGGCCCTCCATGTCCCAAGGGTTAATGGTAGACTGGGCTGGCCCTCCATGTCCCAAGGGTTAATGGTAGACTGGGGTAGCCCTCCATGTCCCAAGGGTTAATGGTAGATTGGGCTAGCTCTCCATGTCCCAAGGCACTGTTTAGGGTACTCACCTGCATCTTTTCCAGCATCTCGAAGAACTCCGCAGACTGAAAGATAGAAAGGGGGTGGGGGTTCAGTAGGAAAGGCTGCTGATAACGTCTCCCTTTCATGAACCCTCTGGAAACTGAGCCCCAGCCTTCCTTCCCCAGGGACACGATGCATTCAGGTCAAGAGAGATGATAATGTGATTTCTGCCTTCGCAGGCCTGCAGAACCAGAACACTCCATGCAATCAAAGAAATGAAACAGGCCTGGCTGATGATCAGTTCTACGGAGTGCAGTCCCTCGCAGCAGGAGGTTATGTGGTTCCCTGGAGAGAACCCAAGTCCCCCCAAAACGCCTGGGAAGATGCACGCACCAGCAGGATCAGTGTCTGGGATGTTTCCAGCCAATAGCAACGCTGACATGACCGACACTCATAGCTGTCTGCCATTTGTAACACCATGGTCTTTCCTGTCTCCAATAAAAATCTCACTCAGGACCTGACAGAGCCAGCAAACACACATCTGCTCCAGCCTGGGTCTTGATGTGGCCCTCTGCCTCCAGCCTCTGGGGCACAGCTTGGAGATCTTTGGTGAGGCAAAGCTCCAGATGTACTGAGCCTCCAGGTCCGAGGGGGAATCACTTTCCAATGCTCCAACAGCACCTCTCCAGATCTTTAACCTACTTTGGTATCACCTGTGGAAGCTCCAGGGTGGGGAGAAAAGGATGGAGGAAGCTGGCAAGTCCTCTGCTAAGGACAGAGAGGACTCCCTCATGAGTCCCCCAACAGCCAAGCCACCAGCCCAATACCCCTGGCATCTGTAAGTCAGTGAGTGCCCAGAGCAGACATGGCCCTCATGAGAGAGAAAGGCAGCAGTGATGAGGGCGAACACACTCATCACCCAACACTCTCCAGGCTCTGCAGATATCAGTGAGCTAGAGCAGCCTCTGGCCCTACTGCCCTTAGAGTCCTTCAGAAGGAACCACTAATGGGAAGGACTTCTGGCAGTCACCTGGAGAGGCTCATCCCTGCTTCAAGTGCCAATCATCTGTTAGACTACAAAGCAGGCCTGCTAAAGAGGCAGACCTTTAGCCTGCAACCTACAGCGATCTAGGACGTACGATCTGAACCCTGACATAGCAGGAACAGGAGTAGGCCTGAGGCACTCACACCTAGCACCCACGGCCAGAGCAGCCATCAAGCATCCAGACTCCAAACCTGGCCTTTCCACTCACTTTAAGTACACACCACACAGCATTCTTTCAACCTCGGTGTCTAGGCCACTGGGACTGCCAGACACAGAGCTTACACAGATCAATAAAGACAGGGACAAGGGGACAGAAAGAGCCATCGTTCATTTCAATAGACTCCTGACCCAGCAGCTACACTCCTAGTAATCTATATCCTAACACATGCACACTATGCCAAGCACTCATAAAGAGCTTATCACCGCACTGATTACAACAGTAAGAAACAAAACAGCTTCAGTGCTGATCTATAAAAATGTTTGGGCTACACTACATCCGTGGAGTAAGAATGCAAATACTGCGTACAATTGTATGGCATCGAATTTAATGACTTACATGAAATGGGAAAATTCACAGGAAACCACAAACTACGAAAACTGACTCAGAAAGAAACAGAAAGTCTAAAAAATAAAAAATCAAAACAAATAATGATTTAAAAATTACCCACAAAGAAAGCCCCAGGGCCAGATGGCTTCAACTGTACATCCTACCAAATATTTAAATAAGAACGAATACTAATCTTCGTGATCACTGTGACAACACGGCCCACAGACTAGGACTGTGTTTGTCAGCCGTGTATTTGATAAGAGATTGTGCGCAGACTATGTAAAGAATGCTAATAACCCAATAATAAAAAGACAAACAGTTCCATCTAAAATTAGCAAGTGTGGGGCTGGGAAGACGGCCCGGCAGGTAAAGGGTGGGCTGTGCAAGTGTGAGGACCAGACTCCGGAGCCCCAGGACCCACCTAAAAGTGGGAGTGGAGACACAAGACCCGGAGACAGAGAACCCAGAGCCAGCTGGACTAATAGACTAATAGACTCGGTGAGCTCTGAGTTCAGTGGAAGATCCTTCCTCGATAGATACAGTGGGGAGCAATTAATGAAGATTCTGGGTATCAGCCTTGGGCCTCCTTTCTCCTTGGCACAAGCATGTGACCATGGGCATACACCACATACAAATATGCCAAAGAGCACAAATGTCTGCACAGACACTCCCACCCTGACACAGATGAACAGTTAGCACACAAGAAGACTCGCTGTGTCATTAGCCCTCAGGAAACAGAGCAAAACCACAGTGAGACTCCACTCACATCGCCTCGATGGCCAAAATCAGAAACTGAAGGAGGGAAAATATGGGAGGACTCAGGGGAGGAGCAGGGCTGGACAGGATCAAAATACATTTTATGAAATTTTATGAAGAATTATTTTTAAAAAGAAAGAAGGGGGGTAAGGACACGATGACATTGGAGTCCCGTGTTCTGCTGGTAAGATGTGAAACAGCACACACGCTGTGGAAAATAACTTTTAATTCCTAAAATAAAATCCTAAACGTGAAACCAAATAAGGTGGTTCACGCCTTTAGTCCCAGCACATAGGAGGCAGAGGCAGGAGGAAAGATGTTAGCGTAAGATCAATGGAGTCCACACGACACGTCCCAGGCCAGCCGGAACTATAGAGTGAAGTCCCATCTCATAAAAGAAAAGTTACTATACGAAAAAAATCTGTTTTCAATAAAAAAGAAAAAACTTAAACAGAGATGTCACCTGACCTGGAAATTCTATTCCGGTGTGTATGATCTAAAGAACTGAACACGGGTACTCAAATAATTGTACACAAGTGTTCCTACCAGCATTTTTTTCAGACTTGTCAACAGGTAAAAACCCCAAATGTCCATCTGGGAAAATGGGTAAATAAAATGTGACCTATAGATACAATGGAATAGTGTTCAGCCATAAAAAGGGAAGAAGTGTTGATTTGTGTTATCACATAGATCAGTGGCTCTCAACCTTCCTAATGCTACGACCCCTTAATACAGTTCCTCGTGTTGTGGTGAATGGCAATCCTAAAATTATTTTGTTGCTTCTTCATAACTGTAATTTTGCTACTGTTATGACCCTTGCTGTAGATGAACTTCGAAAACTATCATAAGTGCAAAAAGACAAACACGAAAGAATACATATGAAGCAGCTCACTCTATGAGTTCATAATGTGTCCAAATACAAGTGTCTGTCCGCACAGAAAGTAGGTCAGTAGTTGCTGGAGGAGGAAGGGTCAGAAGACCGGAGGGTAATAGGCAAAGACCATGAGCTTCTCTCGGAATGAATAGACAGAAGTTCTCTCCCATCACTGCTGCGGCAATGGCTACGCCACTCTGTGGCTATATCCAAGACATTAAGTTGTATCGCAATGGATATATTTTCAAACCTTACACAACTCAAGAAGAAAAACATTTTATACTGTTCAGGTAGACATTCTTCCGGATGCAGTATGTTGTAGGGAAACGCAGGTCAGAGGACATCGCATGGAATATGATCTCACTTTTATATTTCAAAAAGAAAGAAAGAACCTCAGTGCATGCAGGGAAGACGACCACCTCGAGCTATTGAAAGGTGATCCTATGGAGAAGGGCGGATGGGGGTGTGTGCCCGTTTACATTTGGGCTGCTTCACACAGCAGACACACATCATTTGCATAAATCATTTTTGTGAGGAAAACAGAAAGATGTGCCAAGGACATGGAGCATCCACTAAAGGAGAAACGGAACTGACCACGGAGCAGAGAGACGAACATCAGGTTTCCTAGTCATGAAAGGAGCAGAACTATGACTGATAAGACACCGTTCATCTATCATGTTGCCCAGTGTTGACAAGGATATGGGGTGACAAACACAGGATCTGTAGGAATGTGTATAATTGGGGTTTTCTTTCTAGAGGACATTTTGGTGCTTAGCGTCAAAGGTATTAAAAAACGTTCACAGGTTTTGGTCCAATTAAACTGCTCAGGGGAGCTGACCCTAAAAGAATATGTGAGCAACTGCACATGACAGGCACACAGGGGCGTGTACATGTTTAAAAAGAAGAAGGAGGGGGATTGGGCATTTAGCTCAGTGGTAGAGAGCTTGCCTAGCAAGCGCAAGGCCCTGGGTTCAGTCCCCAGCTCCAGGGGGGGGAAAAAGGAGGAGGAAGAAGAGGAGGGGGAGGAGGAAGAGGAGGGAGAGGAGGCAGTGGTAACAGTGCCCAGACCAGAGGGGGGAGGAGCAATGCGCATACAGTAACAGTCCACAAGGGCAGGGCAGAGAACTCAGGAGGTAGGAGCAGGAGGACCAGGGATCAAGGTCATCCTCACCTACAGAACAAGCACAGGCCAGCCTGAGATACAGGAGATCCTGTCTCAAAAAAGAGAGAGTCCCTCACCAGAAAACTATGTGAATTCTGCGCATACAGATTCACAGTTCAGGGCTAGCTGAGGGAAGAGAGCATCAGAAACAAAACAGGAAGCTGGTCCCCTGCCTTTCAGTTAAACATAAAACAGTACCCAAGTGTACACAGGCAGATCTGAGGATGAGCGCATCCTTGGGATGAGATAAGGCATTTCTTCGGTGTTTTGTTCTTTGGAAATTTTACAAATTGCTTTTAATGTGTAATCTAAGTTCTAAAGATCCTGACATGTATGTGGGGGCTCTGGCAGACCCTTTGTTACTATTGTTGCTTCCCCTAAAGCCAGCTTCAGGTCCATCCCACAGGAAGCTGCCAGGACACAGGTCACAGTCTTTGGCGCCTACAGAAAGCCCTGGATTCAAGCCAACTTACTCTCAAGGTCACACTCAGCTCTGTGTATCATTGACTAAGATGCTTCCCTGAGTCACCCATAAACCCAGCTTGCTCCCAGCTGCTCATCCAGCTGGTGACCAAAACCTTTTCAGCGCTCCCTCCCATGGATCACTGAGCCCTCACTGATAAAACCTCTTCAAGATGTGGACCGGATGCCAGAAATACCAGGAAGGGTCCAACTCCCCAGGAACCTGGTCTTAACCGTGAGACAAAGCTATGCAGGTTTATGTCGCAGATGACAGCCCACATTGCTCACAGGGGACATGAAGCACTTCTTACTGGGACTCCAAATGTGCTTCTCTCCTTCTGTGTAACGAATCACTCTAGAACTTAGCAGTTCTAACCCATTCATGCGGCGTTCGGGTAACTATAAAGATAGGGTTACCTGATGGCCTCACTGGAGCCGGAACACCCACATGGACATCAAGAGAAGAACACACTGCATCCTAAGAGGCCTCTCCACTGCCTGCTTGAATGTCCTCAAAATGTGGCAGCTATGCTCACAATAAGAGCAAGCAATCCAAGAGAGGGCACACACAGAAAAAGCTGTATCATCCTGCACTATTCAATCAAAATCATACACCATCATACCCACCTTGTCCTATTGTTGGAAGCAATAAATAGGAAACCCAGCCCACACTTGATGGGCAGGCAACTGGTTTCTACCTCTTGAGTCAAGAACTATGAAAGAGCATGTGGATGCCAGCCGGGGAAGGTGATTCAATCAGTCACGTGCTTGCCCCACAAACATGTGGGCCTGAATTCAAATCCCAAGCATCCATGTTTAAAGTGAGGTGCTGCAGCAATGTGTCAGAATCCCGGCACTGGGGAGATAGCGGTGTATATCCCAGAGGAGCGCTGGACGGCTAGCTAGCCAATCGAAGAGCTCCAGGTTCAGTGAAAGATCCTGTCTCGAAAGCAAGAACAAAACAACAAAAACAAGGTAGAAAAGCAACTGAAAAAGAGACACCTGATGTAGAACTCTGGCTTAACACTGTATATGTGTGTGTGTGTGTGTGTGTGTGTGTGTGTGTGTGTGTGTGTGTGTGTGTGTGTGGTGTGTGTGTGTGTGTGTGGTGTGTGTGTGTGTGTGTGTGTGTGTGTGTGTGTGTGTGTGTGTGTGTGTGTGTGTGTGTGTGTGTGTGTGTGTGGTGTGTGTGGTGTGTGTGTGTGTGTGTGTGTGTGTGTGTGTGTGTGTGTGGTGTGTGTGGTGTGTGTGTGGTGTGTGTGTGTGGTGTGTGTGTGTGTGTGTGTGTGTGTGTGTGTGTGTGTGGTGTGTGTGTGTGTGTGTGTGTGTGTGTGTGTGTGTGTGTGTGTGTGTGTGTGTGTGTGTGTGTGTGTGTGTGTGTGTGTGTGTGGTGTGCGTGTGTGTGTGGTGTGTGTGTGTGTGTGTGTGTGTGTGTGTGTGTGTGTGTGTGTGTGTGTGTGTGTGTGTGTGTGTGTGTGTGTGTGTGTGTGGTGTGTGTGTGTGTGTGTGTGTGTGTGTGTGTGTGTGTGTGTGTGTGGTGTGTGTGTGTGGGTGTGTGTGTGTGTGTGTGTGTGTGTGTGTGTGTGTGTGTGTGTGTGTGAAATTAAAAAACCAACACATGGGGAAAGTCTTCTGCAAAATACAGGGTCCAGGCTGACCTTACAAGATAAAGAGAGATGGCTTGAGCTGAATAAGGAGTGCATGGTTCCCAGGCACCGGGAACCACGCAGCAAAGGTAGGAAAGAGAAGGAATACAGGCATCTGACGATCAGGGGGTGGACCAGCCCAGCTGGACCGAGGCCTCCGAATCAAACATTTTAAAGTGGAATGGAAAGGACTGCTGGAATATAGACCTGAGAGAGACTCTGAACTCCAGAACTCAGGCTTCTTCTCCAATTCAAAGGGTTGGTCATAGCAGAAAAAGAGGCAGCAGAACTCAAGATTGGGGTCAGCCATCATGCTACTACCCAGCTATGTGGTGATAGCATATGCTACCCTCTTGATTTCCTCCACTGAAAACCGAATCAAATAATCCTCGGCCTCCAAGGGTCTCACACGGGTTAAGTAAAATCACCCAGCTAAGGCCCCAGCAAATGCTAACTAAGCAGACAGCAGCCACAGGCCGGAAGGGTCAGAAAGCTGCTGGAACCCCGTTGAGAGATGCTCTAGCAGCTTTTGTGACTCCAGTAGTCTCCCCACAGAAGGCATTTCTGGATGACTACTGCAGATGAGTGTCCCATGGCCCTGAGGCTGGCAAGGAAGGTAAGAAGAGCCATGATTCATCGTCAGCTGTGAGTAACACACCAGGTGGAAGATTCCTTCGTGGACGACACTACAGATCAGAAACTAACCAATGCAAACTGGGCTCTGCTGGGCTGGCCCAACTTCTCAGTAACTCGTTGAACTTTCCAATGGGACAATTCCACCCTTGGCAAAGAGTAGGTCTCCCTTTCCACCCAGAAGCAAGGTGACTCAGGCCAGCCTAGAACCACACTGCAGCCATTTGGACCCACCCTCATCTCTCTGAGAATATTCCGCCCAGCCAAGGGCATGCAATCCCATAAAGGCTCACTGACTCCCTAGCATTTTCCCACATCAACTGTAGGATAGAAAAGGCCATGGCCAGGGCATCCTTAGGAAGGGGGTCTCCTCCCACCCAGAAAACCAGGCCCCTGGATTTCACTCAGGAATGCGACCCAATAGCAGTGCCAGCTCAGCTGTGTATTTTATTATTAGCAACAACTGTTGCCACCCAAATGGGAGCAGTGGCCAGCACTTCCCCCGGGCTCTGCTCTCACAGTCAGTCAACTAGGCCATGAAATAATCACAGAACCAGCCCAGCCAGGGAAGTCACAGGCTGGGCCCCAGGGCTCCATCCACTCAATCCCTGTCCTCTTCATCTCCCAATATAGAAACCGTCTGCTCTTCCCTCTGGAGGCCAAAGAGAGTCCTTGGGGAAGGTAATGCTGGCAGAGGTCAGAGGAAGCAGGAACAGGCATGGACAGGAACTGTGCGGAACTCTTTGGGTTTAGGAAACCTCAGGGATCACGCCTGAGCTTTTGATTGCCAGCTCCCCGCTGCCCAGAGACTGAGTGAATGGAAGATGGCATCTGTATGGGACAGTCGTTCCCTGGTGTCTGGACAGGATTGGTTCCAGGACCACCTGCACATACCAAAATCTACAGATGCTCAGGGCTCCTATATGAAATGTCATAGTATTTACATATAATCTACATGTGTCTTCCCATGTGCTTTAAATCCTTTCTGCTTTATTTATAATAGCTAATGTAAACGTTGTGTAAATGGAAAGGGATATAATGTATGTTATCAATACAGACACGTTTGCTCTCTCACTCGATCACTCACTCTGTGTGTGCACGCGCATGCGCTGGGGGCTGAACACGGAGCCTTGCGCAAGCTAGGCAAGCTCTCTCTCACTAAAACTGCATCCCCAGCTTTTAATAGGTTTTATTTTGAGACAGGTTCTCACTAGGCTGCCCCAAGCTAACCATGAACTCATTCTGTAGCTTGACTTTGTGACCCTTCTACCTCTGCCTCCTGATCAGCCAGGATCACAGGCATGCACTGCCAGATGCAGCGAGACATATGGTTTAATTTGAATGCTCTTGACCTATGGCTGCAGATCCTTTGGGTCTAACTGAAGAAGATCATCGATGACAGCCCATTTTACCCCTTGGTGCCCTTCTCATCTGCCTTACTCTCTCTGGCAAAAGAAGCCCTACACTGCCATGGCTTCTCCCTGCAAACAAACAGTCAATTTTTTCTATTTTTTTTCTCTTTCATGTTCCCTTGCCCAAGGGACCTCTACCAACATCCCCCTCCTCACTACTGCTCTCGTCATACTTGGATACCCACTGCTGCCCACCTACATACTCAGCATGTACTTACTGAGCAACCTGACCCAACTCTGGGCTCTGCTCCACACTCCTTTGCTTAAGGAGGGGTATTTGATCATCCTTGCTGTCCTCCACTCTCAAGAATGCTCGTGCACACGCGCACACACACACACACATACACCCAAACACACACATACAAACACACACATATGCAGACACACACAGAGAGATACATACACACAGGTACACACATACAAACACATACACACAAACACACATACCACACACATACACATACCCCACACACATACACACATAAAAGAAAATATTCTCAGAGTTTTGTCAGTGGATTTATATAAATCCGGAAAAGCTGGACACCAGAACACACCCCAGGTATCAGATGTGTCCCCATGGCTACCTGAGCATCAAGTATATCATGCCATCCTGGTCTACTGCTTCTTTATCAGTCCCCGTCCATAGAACAGTCAAGATAGATGGCCAGGGCTAAAGGCCTGGTTGCCTCAGCCTCCTTCCTGGGCCTAAATATCAGGTGCCCAAGAAGCATGAACCAAAGGCTCTTCTGACAAAGGCAAAACTGAAGCAAACTGTGGAAACTGAGTCTTAGGCCTTGGAGTGGCCAGGACTAACTCCTTGGGATGCCAAGATTGATCTAGATTCTAGACAACCCAGTGCTCCTGTCCCACAGAGCTGTGTGTCCCCTGACCATATAACTGCACTCCTCCCCTGGGAAAGGCCAACTCTATTTCCTTGTGGAGTGAAGTCTGGCTCCCCCAAGTGCCACCACCACCCCTACTAAGACACCTCCATTCCTGCTTCTCATTCCTGCCCTTCTTCACCCTCCACCCCACACTAGGGCCAGCCCTCTGCACTTGCATGCCCTTGCATACACTCCATCACTCTGTCCCCTGAGGTCCGGAGCCTGCAGAGCTCTGGAAGCTCTGTCAAAACCCGGAAGATCTGTTAAAATGCAGCTTCCTTACATCCACCCCAGGCATTTCTGATCCTTACCCGGGTCATCTGCATTTCTAAGAAGGTCTCAGGTGGCCAAAGACCTATGAATCATATTTAAGGAAGAAAGTGGGTAATCAGGATCATTCCTGAGCACAGAGACTGCAGCAGAAACGGAACAAGATACAGAGGGTAGGAAGATGATGGGGTTTCATAGAGCAGACCTGGTAAAGGTTAGGCAGACATGTTAAATCCCTGGGTCATGACTTGAGGATAGCAGCCAGGTAGCAGTCAGGCCACAGAGGAGGCAATGGCAAGAAGCAAAGAGGCAGAATCGAAAATTTAAAAACAAAGTCTAGATTCCATCGTGAATCCTACTGACCACTTAAAGAGTTCATACCAATCTCCTGAAACCCTTCCCAAAATAAAAGAGAGGGGAATACTTCCTGCCCTACTCCCTGAGACCTGAATTACTAACATCAGATAAAAGAAAATCACCCTAATGGACACAGAAGCAAAACTCCTCGGCAAAATACCAACAGACCAAATCCAACAGCATATTAATTATATACCATGTTGGTCCCATTCCAGAAATGCAAACATGGTTCGGCAGAAGAAAATTTATGCAATATATGGCATTAATAGAGGAGGAAAATAATTATTTAATTTGATGCAGAAGTATTTGACAAAAAAGTAATCATTTTCAAGATGGAAAATGTTCAGAGGCCCAGGGCTACAGTCATCGTTCTTGGCTGACCACCTACTGCTGAAGCCACAACACACTATGGTTGGAAGACAGAGGAATCAAGCTCGAACCAATCTGGACAGCTACCTTCCTGCTGGTAGTTTCTGTAGTGCTGGAAGGGACTATGCAGCTCCCAGGAGGATGGGGGAGTCATCAATGAACTTACCAGGAGGTAGACCCTGCAAACTATAATATTGACCCAAACAGCAAGGCATGCCTACTGGTGCCATAGTAGCTCTTAAAGGGGTAACCAACACCTCTCAGCTTGGATCTGAGGCCTGTTCCACAGAAGAGAATTCAGACCTGGAAATGTATGCCTAGTCTAATGTCTATGTCTGGGAATTATAAGCCATAGGAGAAATCTGCCTCTGTCATTCTGCTATATAGACATTCTGACATTCTGCTGTCAAACTGCCTTCTAAATCTTTGCTTATACCTATGCTCTCAACCTTGGACAAAGAAACCTCTTCTTGCTGTGGGCATCGGAGACTCAGAACAGCTCAGAGTACTGAGAATAAGTGACACAGTGTTCAACTCTAAATGGGACATTTATGTCAACTCCTCCCACAGGCTCAGAAAACACTGAAGAAGAAGGGGTGGAAGACAGGAGAGCCATGCTGAGAAATGTGGCCCCTGGATATGACATGGTCACTGCTAGGAACCAGGAGCAGCTCTGGTTCCCCACATACGATTTGTACAAGATCAAGCCAGTCAACATTCTAGCATGGAGAGGCTGGAAGGGGAGTCGTAAGCGTGACTGCTGTAGCGGTGGATGGCTCTGGACCCACACTCACGTAGGCAGCACTAACTGGAAAGTACATGGGTCTAAGAATGATCCCCTAAAACTAAAGTAAACAAAGCCAGACATGGAATCCCAGTGCCAGAGAGACAGACAGGGAGATCCTTGAGACGCCCTGGCCAGCAAGTTCAGTCGACTCTAAGTTCCAGGCCAATGAGAGATGCTGTCTAAACAAACAAGGTGGAGAGTGACTGAAAGATAGATGACTTTGTCCTCCAGCTTCCACGAGCCTGTGCTCAGAAACCTAAGAATGAAACCTAAGAATGTCACATCTTCAACGTGACAAAGGGCATTGTTTTCTGTGAAGCATGGCGCACACTTGGCGATGAGTGTGGAAGCCTTCTTCTCACTGAGATTAGGAACAAGACACGTACGCCTGCATCCCCACAACAGCTCAGACTACTGAAGGCTGTAGCCAGAGTCAGGAAAGAAGAAGCTCCCACAGTGCAGAAAGAAATGAAACTAGTTACATTAGGACATAGTACAGATCCTATACAGGCAACCAAAATAAAGAGAAAAAAGCAGAGGGAGGTCCTCTGGAGCTCATAAGCGAAACCAGCAAAACTGCAGGGGGACAAAAATAAATCAATTGGGTTTTTCTACACCAGCAATGAACACATTAAAAAGGAAAGCATAAAAAAACAGCTCCAATCGTAGCCACATAAAAAAGAACAATGTATCTGGGAACAAATGTAACCAAAAGACTTGGGACTGGAAACTATAACACTGTGAAAGAAACCACAGGCACGCTAAACTAATAGAGCGATATCTCATGTTCCCGGATGGGAAGACTTGATAGTGTTAGCACATATTACCGAGTCTGGAATGTCCCTTACAGGTTCATATATTAAGTAACTGTTTCCTAGCTATGCGGCTATTTTGAAGGCTGTGGGTCCTTTAAGAGGTGGGGCCTGGCTGGCAGAAGTCACAAGGGGGTAGCCTTTGAAGGTTACACCTGCTTCCAGTTGCATCCTGCTTTTAGTCCTTCCTGGTCTATGACTTTTGGAGAACCTTCTGCCACAGGCTCTTGCCACGATGCCTAGCTTGCCACAGTGAACTTAAATCCCTCCGAGACCATGAGCCAAGATAAACCATTCCACTCCTAAATTTCATCTGTCACAGCCAAGAGAAAAGGAGCCAACTACAGCCCGGCAGCCCCGAACAAAGCAGTGTGCATATTTAACACAGTCTCTAGAAGAATCCTGGCCACTGTAGAAGCTAAGAGGCTAACCTTGAATTTAATATGAAACTTTAAGGAACCAACATAGCCAACACATCCTTTTTACATGAGTTCTAAAGGTCGAACTCAGGTCTTCAAGATCATTCTTTGTTGAAACAGCTCCCTCGTCTTTGTTCTTTTTTAAGTTTCCAGAGTGACCTCCATAGTGTCTTCCACAGCAGCTGCTCTGTGACTTTCCCGCCAGGAGTGTTACAGGAGTCTCAATTTTCCCAGTCTCACCAAGACTTAATATCTTTGGGTATGTGGGGTGGGGGTGTGGTGCCTAGCTCTTCTAAGGGGTGGGAGGTGCTTCTCTGTAGTTCAGTTTGTGTTTCTCTGACGGTTCACGGACTCCTGTGAATGGCTTGAATACCTTTCACACGCTTGTTGGCCATTTTAATATCTTCCTTGGAGAAATGTCTTTTAAAATCTTTCTCAATCCATTCCTCATGCCCGTAAATTAGTCGACTATCTTCTTTTAACTAGTATGTGAGATGCATGTAAATTAGCCCACCGAGTGTGTGTGTGTGTGTGTATGTGTGTGTGTGTGCGCGCGCGCGCGCATGCATGTGTGTACCACATGGTGTATGGGTGAACGTAGAGGCCAGAAGAGGGCATCAGGTTTTCTGGAGCTGCAGTTACAGGTGGTTGTGAACTGCCTGACATGGGTGCTGGGAATGGAACTCTGGTTTTCTGTGAAAGCAGTGATTGCTCCCCCTAGCTATTGAGTCATCTCTCCAGCCCCCATAGCCCTCCTATCTTTTATGGACTTTGTAAATATTTTCCCCACTGTACAGCGTGCCTTTTTCCTCTGTTGTTTCTTTTACTATACAGAAACTTGATTACTACATTCCCATAAAATACGTAGAAAGCAAACAGACTGGTGGTTGCCAGTGGCTGGGGGTGGAGGGTGTCGGGGGTGGGGAGTAACTGTTGAGGGGAGTTTATTTGAGGATGGTGAAAATAAAATATTTTGGAACCAGATAAAGGTGGTGGTTCTACAATATTGTGCCCTTGTGAAATGCCAACAAATTGTTTACTTTAAAATGATTAATTTCATGTTATATAAATTTCACCTCGATATTTTTTTTAAAAATGGAACGGAGGAGTAAGACGACATTACGTATCAAGAGAGACAGCCACTACTTATCTCTAGAGACGCTGCCAAGGAGAAACGCGAGCTCAGGGTGGCTGGAGTTCTCAGAAATCCAAATTTTTATGTAAGCACTCTCAATTTTATATGGTGGCAATCAACTCATTATTAATCAACTAAGTGTTTAAAAAACATCTCTGCATGGGTGGAACGCACTAAATTTAGAATCCAAATCAGCCTATGAGACATAGTATCACACTCTGTTCTGGACAATGTAAAGCTGTTGAATATTCCCAACTTGAAAACTTAGATGATGTAAGGCATCTCAGGGTGTCTTCTCCTGGGGATCCTGAAATGTGCCAGGACTGAGTACTGATCAAGCAGTTTACAAATACCACCCCCGCCTCCTCCTCCTCCACCTCCACCTCCTCCCCCCCCCCTCCCCTCCCCCCTCCCCCCTCCTCCCTCTCCCCTCCCTCCTCCTCCTCCTCCCCCCCTCCTTCTGCTGCTGCTGCTCACAATCATCCGTGGTAGGGAGGGGCTGCCACAGAGCTAGAGAGACATTGAGGAATGAAACAACTTTCCAAAAGAGAACATTTTTATAAAAGTCAGAAGCAGGATCAAGACAAGATCTGTCTAGATTTGCCAAGTCAACATCTCACCCGCATGCCTTATAAGGGTCTCAAACTTAATAAGGCCAGAACAGAACTCTCTTTAAATCTTCCTTTAAAATAACTTCATCTGTCAGTCTCCATCTATCACCACAATGAGTAGTAACGAAACCCCAAGAGTCACTCTTGATCCCCATGTTAGCTCACTCCCCACCCCACCCCCAACACTCTAACGCTCCTACAAATCCATGCCCAGTGTTCATACAGGTCTGAGGGCATCTCCCCAGCAACCCACCACCCCATCCCTGCCTTCCCCACAGCCATTCATGGGCCTCCTCATTAGACTCCAGGCCTCCTCGACACCCCTTCCTCACAGCTCCCTACACAGTAGCCACACGATCTCTTGAAAGCAATGCACTTAGTGACATCAGTTCCTGCTTCAAACCCTCCCGTTACCACTACCTGTCCCTTGGTCCAAGGAAGTCGAGTCATTTGATTGATAATGTAGAGATTGGTCCCTCGGCACTCATCTTGTAACCTGAGATTAGGGAACTGTATCCCCAAATATACCCCATCATTCCTCATACTCATCCTACCCTGCCACCCACAACTCCCTTTAGACAAGAGATAGCACAGCCAACGAGGGGGAGAAAGCAAGCTAGCTCTGGCCAGCAGGTGTGTGGACAGGGAACTTGGCAGTCCTGGCCAGCTTATATTAGTCTGGGCCATCCAAGTCTACGGGCAGAGGTACAAAAGCCCTGGCTCAAGTGAGAGTCCATCAAACCTCCAGGGCAGCACAGGGCATGGCTCCCTCAGACTCCAGCCCAAGTCCCACACCAACCACATCTGAGAATTCTAGGCTAAGTTGAAATCCAGCAGAGCCCCTCCCAATTATGTTGTAGAAATGCCAGCCTGAAAAACGGCTTTGGGTGGGCAGGAGGGCATCTGAGACCCTGGCACAAACCAAGAAGCCTTCTCAGAAGAATACGTAGATGAGATCTAGTTGCAGGCCAGGATCCTTCCTCAGATCCAGGCCAGGCAGGAAAGGTCCGGTCCCTGACTCCGACACCTTCCCACCTCCTACCGCTTCCCCAAAACAACAACAACAACACACATACACACACACACACCCCACAAAAAAATCTGTCACTAACTTCTGCCCCTCCTTCCCCTGAGTGACAGGAAGCTTCTATGCCTGGAGTAGGCAAATAGCCTCTCAGGGCTCCCTGCCAAGTGGGCTTCTACCCGGTTCTACCCACAGCTTCTCCCACAGCAGGGTATGGACAGGATCCCTTCCCAGCCAGGGATACTCACCACAAAATTCTTTAAGAATTCCATCATCTTCTCTATGCCCGTGTCCCCCACAAGGTAGGACCTTCGCTTCAGAAGCACTGCCGGGCTGCTACCTGCTGTTGCTGCCACCAAGGTGGCGGCAGCTGCTGACGTTGGACAACTTCCTTGAGATCAAACAAGGAACTGCAGGATTTGGGTGTCTGCCCGCTCGGAGCTGTTAGTCCACATTAACTAGCCATGACCCTTGACCCCTCTGCCGCTTGGGCTGATTCTCTGGGTAACCGAGGGCTTGGCAGAGTCAATATATGTATGTCATAGGGTGAGGAGACACTCCCAAGGAGAACCATGCCAGAGGCTTTTAGAGGAATGTACCTGGGGCCCAGGAGAGTCAAGAGTGAAAAGCAGGCTCCTCTTCCTCTCCTGCCTTGAACCCTGGGCTGGACTGAAGGATGCCAGTGGCCTGGATACCAATGAAGCTAGTGTAGCAGGCAATGTAAGACTCAAGACCTGTGAGTTAGGGAGCCCTGAGTGCAAGGGAAGTGCAGACGAAGTAAAAGATAGCAGATGCCTACATCCCTGAGCACCACACAGCCTAAAACTCCATTGCCCAAAGTGGGAGCCGCAGCTAAAGCAGTAAGCAGCTAGTTGCTTGGAGGTGGGGGACCCGTAGGAAGGGGTGCAGAGGCATGGGGAGCTATTTTCTGTCGGGAACAGTCTGGATTTCTTTGTAATGTTGTGTTATTTCTCTGTTTTCTTAAAAATAATTTTTAATGCACTTTAAAAACAGCAGTTGCTTCATGCCTTAAGTACCCCCGTAAGAAATTTTTAAAAGAAACACAGCAAAAGGCCTGAGGAGACCCACACCCCATTTAAAGCTCAGAAGCTCAGAGGTGCACACGTGCTGCATTGGAAGTGGGAGGATTGAGGCTCTTCCCTGATTCTCGGGGTCTCTCCCAATATAAGCAATGTCAGACTCTACACCTACCCAGCACCCCACCCTTGTCAGCTCTGGGGAAAAGGCAGTGTGCCCAGCTCGGAAGTTATGGCATGAATTATTAAATTCCCTAGAAAGAGGGTTGCAGTGCACAAGAGACAGCCGTGGATTTTGGCATGTGACAGACACGATTTCAACCCATGTTTCTGATGCTAGTGAACTGTGGAACTAATTGTTCAGCCTTGGAGTCTTGGTTTCCATATTTGTAAAATAGAGAAAGATGGCCACTTATGCATTACAGTGTAGGTAGTAAGTCCGCGGCAAGATGAAGCATGTAGACCAATTTGCAAATGCCTTCATGATGATCAGCTGGCTATCCCCACTGCAGCTTCCAAGACAGCATGAGAAGTAACCCACCCAGAAGGCTTGTCTCTGCCTCTCCAGCCCTGTCCTCTGGCTGCCAGATGCATCGAAGCCTGGCCTGTATTTGCTGTGGCAACCCCAAGAGTATCCCATGGGAGATGGTCCTTGGGTACTAGGGGTGGGGGGAGGCTCAATAGAGGACTTGGCATGAGTCTATCCCTAAGGTTAAAATAACATGGGAGGTCAGAATGGGTGGGGAGGAGAAAGGCATGGGGCTAGATGGCGCCTGGGCCACCTCATTTGCAAGTGCCACATGGGAAAGGGAACTCAAGGTCTCAAGAAGGCTTGCAATGTCCCTTTCAAATCCTGAAACGCTGATGGAAGGGAACATACAGTGTTAGAGAAGCCATGAGGCGATTCATATGGGCTTCTCTGCCCCTGCTGAGCCCAAGGACGAAGTGTGGAGCTCCTGTGTCCCTGACTGATACTCCTGTGCCTGTTTCTGGCTTCTCCCTATTCCGACTCAGGGCCCCATGAGCCTTTCTGTCGAACCCCCACCCAACCCTGCCATCCCTGCAGTCCCAAGGGCATGGCAGACCCTCATTAGCAGAACACACCATGCCCAGTATGCTTCTGTTACCCACCTGCTCACAGCATGAACAGAGTGTGCTTGTGGTCCGAATTCCTTCTGCAGTGCAGGGGTGCATTAGGAGGAAGTGAGGAGGCAAGAGAGAGAAAGGCCCGATTTATTGATCTCTGGGCCGAGCACTGTTAGAGATGGGGACTCCAGGAGGATCATCCTCAGTCCTCTCCTACTCACCCCCACTTCACCCAGGCCCAGGATGCACCCCTGCCTCATCTCCAGTGGCCCCCCAGATCTATCGAATTGAGGAAAAGTGTAACTAAAATTGAGAGAGGTTACTTGGCCTGTTGAAGGTCACACAGCCTGCTAGAAGCAGAGCCAAGTGAGGGTTCTAAGTGAAAGAGGAGGGTGAGCTGGGGGGGAGGGGGGAAGGAATGTCAAGGAAGAGAAGGGAAAGGCAGGGAAGGACCTGAGTGAGCTTGTGTTTGACTCTGAGGTCAGGAAGGGATCTCTTAGTGAGCCAAGGAAGCCTTGAACCCCCGCACTGTCATAATCAAAGTGTGGCCGTAGTGCAACACTCTGAAGCCATTCCAGGGCCCAGGAGCCTCGAGCACTTCCAAGTAGAAAAAGAAGGAAGAGAAGAGGCCAGAGA
The DNA here is from genome assembly GCF_011064425.1 of Rattus rattus. NCBI lineage: Eukaryota > Metazoa > Chordata > Mammalia > Rodentia > Muridae > Rattus > Rattus rattus. The sequence goes on from NC_046162.1 coordinate 93,199,649, forward strand.
GACAAGCTGTTACTCCTGTGATGTAAACCTAGCCACTGTCCACAGAAGGGGGGAGGGAGGTAACGCCCATGCACATTTCTCCTCGGTTTAATGAGGCTCTCATCGGTGACCAAGAACCCCTGCCTCACCCCTACACCCGCTCTCTTCCAAACCAGAAGCCCTGTCGCTCAGGAACCTACTGGTAATGATGTGAGAAAACACCCTGAGCCTTGTGAGCCCCCCAAACAGCCAGACCTCCTTTCCGGCCTCAATCTTTCTCCAGCAGCTGCAGTCCAGGGAAAAGACCCGCTGACAGTCAGAGACACTGGCATCCAAACCACAGGCGGCTACCAGCCAGTCCTGTGACTTCCAGCCTCCTTTCCTTGGCTTAAAAAACTGAAATGATGCTCCTACCCCACACCCTGGGTGTTTCCCAGGATGAACCGAGATCACAAACACAGAAGCGCCTACCACACTCAGCGGCCATCAGTAACTGCGGCTGGGCTGACAGAAGTTACTCAGGGAAGGGATGCATTCATCGAGCTCTCACTGCGTGTGCCAGACCCCAACTAAACCTTCTCACATGTCCTCCTACCTAAGCCTCAACCCCACCAGCACCGCAGCTTATTGGCCCTGCCCACTCTGCAGATGAAGAAGCAGAGGCTGAGAGGTGAGTAACTTGATCAACAGACAGTCTTTCGAATCACAGTCATCCTCCAGGGTTCAAATTTTACATCAGCACACAAATGTGGCTTGGATACACACTGGATACAACTCGGTGAGGCCCAAATACCACTTGTCCTCCACACACACACTCTCTCTCTCTCTCTCTCTCTCTCTCTCTCTCTCTCTCTCTCTCTCTCTCTCTCTCTCGTTAATGATGCAATTCAGAGTCTTGTGCATGCTAAGCACACACTCCATCCCTGGGCTGCATCCACAGCCCCTCAAGCCACTGGAAAGCCCTCAACCAAAGTCCCCACAGAACTTGGCTTGTTATTTGTTACTTGTGTAGGTGTCAAAATACAGTTAATGGTGAGGTCTGATTGTTCCTCACAACCGGAAAACCCTGTGGCAGAAGCTGTCTCTACACACACCATATTTCCTCCCATCTACAGCAGTGCCCATCATACGATAACATGTCATTGTGTACACCACACAGCACCATATATACTGTGTACCACAAATAGAACCCTGGCAACTGCAGACCCTGGAATATTGCTGCTCATGAGAAACTCCTGATTTCAGAATACTTAAGCCAAAGGAGGAAAGTATGTCTCTGGGGTAAGCTTCCAGCAGCAGAGGCTTAGTAAGATGTTTTTTTGTGGGGGAGGGGGTTGGGTTGGTTTGGGTTTTGTTTTTTCCTTCATTCCTTCATCCTTTCTTTCTTTCTTTCTTTCTTTCTTTCTTTGAGACAGGGTATCTTGGAATTTGCTCTGTAGATCAGGCTGAGAGATTCCCCTATCTCTGCCTCCTAATCATTTCTTGGGATTGGAGCAAGAACATGAAGCTTGAAATCCCAAGACTCATGCTTGTGTCTTTAGTGTCTGGTGAAGGGAAATGCTTCATTTACTTCTCCAAGCCTCAATTTTTCCTACCTGTAAAATGGGAAAATAACAGTTCTCTTACAGCTGTAAGAACCAGAAGTGTTTAGGAAAGTGACTTGTAAATCATAAAGCATGGCACCAACTCAAAGTCTAAACAGGATAAAAATGCAGAGGGACAGAGACCCAGCTGAGAGAGAATGTGGACTGACTGTGTGCCCAGGGTTTATTGTAGAAAGTTAGTCTCTGTTATGAAGTCTTGAAAGGCAGAGGTTTAAACAGTCACTTGCTCAAGTTGAGGCTCTGGAAGCCGATCAGGATGGGATAAGCAGTCAGGGTGAAGCCCCATTATTTTATACCAATACCTCTATAAGAAAGGATCCAGTAGAGATTACGCATGAGCTCCCTGCCATCAAGACCATCACCAGATACTACTCCTCCACCGTGGACTTCCCGGATCATGAGCCAAAATTAACATTTTCTTTATAAAGCTACGTAGCCTCAGAAATTTTGCCACAGTATATATGAAATAAGATAAACAAGAAAAACTACCACAGCAATTGGAGAGATCGTTCAATGATTAAGAGCACACTATTGAGTTCTTGAAAGAGGTCCAGAGTTCAGTTCCCAGCACCCATGTGGGGCAGCCCATCTTGAACTCTAGCTCCTGGACATCTGATGCCTCTGGCCTCTGCGGGCACCTGCATTCATCCACACCATCCACACATACACAAAATTAAAAATCATATAAATAGGGGCTGGAGAGATGGCTCAGAGGTTAAGAGCACTGACTGCTCTTCGAGGTCCTGAGTTCAATCCCCAGCAACCACATGGTGGCTCACAACCATCTGTCATGGGATCTGATGCCCTCTTCTGGTGTGTCTGAAGACAGCAACAGTGTACTCACATACAGGAAATAATTAAATAAATAAATCTTTTAAAAAAATCATATAAATAAATCTTTATTAAAAAATTACCACAGACTCCACCAGTGCAAGAGAGGCCACACATGCCTTCAAAGGGTGCAGAACACAGCTGCCTTGAAGCAGCAGCCCCACCCCCCAGGACACAGCAGGGCTCTGGCTGCCAAGCCTGAGTTGCAGGCATCAGCACCATAGAGAGTCTCCTGGCATTGATGTCCCCTGGCAGAACTCTTGGTCTTGATCTAGTGTGTGGCCTGATATTTCCAGTTTCCCCCACATGAAACTCAGCTTCAAGAGCCTCGTGAGAGGGGGGAACTGGAAAAACTGCTCTGAAAACTCCCTTCAGGTCACTGGAGACACACCTTGTTAGGTCTTTGTCAGGGGAAACTGGTGGGTTCCGCAGACAGGGAGGTAAAGAGGGACAGGTGTGGCTTTGACCTCTTAGAGACCTCAGGGCTGCATGAGGTTCCTGCTGAAAGAAGAGAGAAAGCAGACCCCAGGGCTGAAAGGGTGACTCCACGGGCCTTCCAGAAAAGCTTTCTTGGCCCTGAAGACACAAATGGCATGGGCTGCCTCTGGGCCAGCCTGTGGGGAGTCAGTCATGTGACAGGCCTGGCTTCACACTTCCCTCTCCTGCCCCCTTTCTTTCCCTGACCCCTGGCTGGTGCTCGTGGCACAGCACACTGGGAGTCTGGACTAGGAACCAGCCAGCAAGACTTTCCGTCTCCCATCCATTCTCCCCCATTCACAGACAAGTTTGGGGCCACAGGCGCTGGCCATCAGTGCCAGCCTCCTCCACCCCAGCACTGGCCTGGACTTGTGCCCAGGGAGAGAAATGAAGAGAATTCTGGGTATGGTCACCCAGACAGAACTCACCATGGTGATGTGACACCTGGCCTGACCCACAGCTCCTGGTCCCCTCTCACTAGCTAGCTGTCCCTGCCTGAACATCCCTCCATCTCCTGCCCCTGAAGAAAGAGTCTTCTTGGGGAACTATGAACGTGGCTACCCACCAGAGAGGGTTTCTGAGTCCTGTCAGTAACTTGGCTGTGAACCCCAGCTCAGCACACTAGTCTCCCACATACAGGGTCATCTAGACCACCAGGCAACTCACTACCAGGGCTACGTAGAGATAACCAAGCCAAAAAGGATCCAACCTCACGCTGCTCAAATGTTAAGAACTGAATTCTCAGGCTACTGCCTACACTCCCCCGTGGACCTCTGCCCTCCTGTGCCTCACTTCCCACTCTCCTCCAGGAGAGCTGCTGTTGTCCCCTGAGGGATCATTAGGAGCCCGTCACCAGCAGCAAACCAGACTGCCCCAGCACCATCCTGCCTCGGTGACCCCCAGCTGTCCAGCCTCTGCTTCAAAATGAAGAACCAAGCACCAGGTCTACCAGGGCCAGCACTGTTAGTCAGTGGCCAGCACAGACTTGAGGATCGTCACTGAAGAAGGTCAATGATCTAGGTCTTCTGAACACCTTCCTGCACCTGGGACAACGGAGTCCCAGGATTTTACTCGAGTTCAGCTCTCACCAAGCACACAGTAGATGCACAACAAACGTGCTGGACTGAACACCAAGTCAGCTGACTGGCTTTGCAGTGGTTCCCAACCAGTGGGTTGAGATATCAGATATCCTGCATGTCAGATAGTTACATTGTGATTTGTAAAAGTAGCAAAATGACACTTAGGAAGTAGAAACGGAAATAACTTTATGGTTGGAGGGCTCCACAACATGCAGAGCTGTATTAAAGGGTCACAGCAATAGGAAGGTTGATACGCACTGGCTTAAAGCAAAGAGAGAGACTGGAAAAAAACTCATGAGAAATGGGGTGGGGGTGGGGGGGTGTGATTCTTCTGACAGGCCCAGGACATGTCATCCCCACCAGACCTAGCCACCCTTAAAAGATCCCTAGCCTTCCCTCGCCAGAGAGCCATGACAGAGGGAGGCTGGGAGGCTCAGCCTCCCCACCAGCTGGGAGCTTCACTTCAGGTTAACCTGCAGGAAGGGAGAACATCTGCAAATTGCATGTTCCTTTCTTTTCCATGTTCTAGTTAATGATTACCTAAATAAGTACTTCTGTCCCTAAGCTCCAGCGGTCTAATTATACATGTGCAATGCATGGAGACTTTGACGCTAGACAGCTCTCCCCTCCATAAACCATGTCAAGTAACACGATTGCCTTCCCTGTTTTGCCAGCTGGGGCTGATAAATGGGGTGCTGGGGCAAATGAAGACCCTAACTAGGTTTATGGGAGAAACAGTGGACTGTCCATTCCAGGCCCAGATGTCCCTGCTTGGGGAAATCATTTGGCTGAAAAACGCATTCACAGTGGAGAGTCCCATAACATCCACCCCCAGACACCCCAAACACCGGGGTGGCATAACAAGAGTGCTACCCAAAACATTTGCATCCAAGTCCACCCCCACCCTACACACGCAATAAACACTCACTCATTGCAAGCACACACCCAGTCCCTCTGAGGTTTATGGGCCCCAAAGACAAGGAAAAAGGACCAGCTGCACATGCCTGCCTGTCATAAAGTTATCATCCACCACTGGTTCCAGTGTGTCTCCCCAGTTGACCCAGGCTCAGGATCACAGACAACAGAGGAGGGTCTTATAGCAAGGGAACACTAAGGGAGTCCCTTATCCTTTTGCTCACAACCCAACGCCTTGCTAGCCAAAGTAATGGATGTATCCAGCCCATGTGTCAGAAATGGTGAGGAGCTCTGGTCCCAGGGACACAAGCCACCTTGCAGGTCTGGAACTCAAAGCTTTCAAGCAGGGCTAGACTGAAACAGTGGACCAGCCAGCAAAGCAAGTGAGGCCCATCAGACGTCCTTGCCCTGACTGAGGAAGCTGTGTTGGCTCAGGTTTGATCTAAGAGATCTAAGAGCTGAATAGTGGGACCCGAAGGTGGGCAAGGGGTCTACCCAGGACACAGGGTACAGCTGATAAGCTCAGGACCTCTCCCCTAGCCACAAGTTACCTTGTCATTGATGGTGTTGGCCACAGTGGGGAGCAGGGGAGGCTAGTGAATCCAGGGGAAAAGCAGCCCACAGGCAGAAGTCAAAGAAGTTTCTGAAGTTCCAGATCACCTCATAGCCATTCAGGGAGTGAGGTCCAGACAGAAGATTGCCCAGCATCCAGCAAGCAGACCCATCCATGAGTTCCAGCTTCACTCAATCCTATCTGTGTTCCCAGATCCTTTCAGCGAGGCACAGACCCAACTTCATTTATTGTTTTTGTTTGTTCTTTTGGGTTTAAAAAAAAAAAAGTGTCATTCTGAAGCCCAGGTTGGCCTTGATCTTCCAATCCTCCTGCCTCAGTTCCCAAGAGCAGGCATTACATGTGTGTACCGCCATCCTAAGCCATTTTCACTAAATCAAGGAGTCCTTTGACAAGTGATGCCCTGTGAGCAACTAGTCTGACAGGGCCACCAGGAATGTGAACACTGTGGCTTGTTCTCAAAGGCCTAAAGGCGGGGTTGTGTTTGCTAGGGCACGGGAGGGATACAGGTGAGCTCAGCTGGGCACACAGTGAAATCCACAGAGCGCCATCTCCTGGAGCTGGCAGGCATCGCAAGTCAACCACCTCTAGAAAGCGGAGCACATGGACGCGAAGGGAGCCGGCTCCCTTCAGCAGGCAGAGCAGGCACTGGGGCTTAGCGCGTGGGAGGCACTCTTCTTCTGGGGTGGGTGGAGTCTCAGGTCTGGCCACCTCCGTGGACTACCACACACCCCACACCTTCTGTGACAGACTCTTCCTGTCTCCTTTGGCTAATCTCTCTAGCTTCCTCCCTCCCCCTCACCTGCCACCAGCCCATTCTATCATCTTGGCCTCTCTAACATAACGACCATCCACTCATTCTTGACACCTCCACTGAGTGCTCAGGTCCAAAGTCCTGGATTCCAGTGACAGCTTCTCCCGAAGCCTCCCTCCTCCCACATCTGCTGATCAATAATCCATTCTCCACGCATGGATGCCAGATGTAAATCACATCTCTCTGTTAATTAAACTCAAACCCCTGGGCCAGGGAGAGGGCTCACCATGGAAAGACTCTTGCAACAAGCCTGACGACCTGAATTCCACCCCTAAGTCCCACATGCTAGGAGAGAACCAGTCCCAAAAGCTGTGCTCTAATGGCAACACACACAACACACACACACACACACACACACACACACACACACACACACAAATACTAACCAGAACATAATTCTTAAAAATCCAAACCCACAGAGCTGAAGAAATGGCTCAGCGATTAAGAGCACTGTCTGCTCTTCCAGAGGATCTACGTTCAATTCCCAGCACCCACATGGCGGCTCACATCTATCTGTAACTCCTGTTCCAGGGGATCTGACACCCTCACAAAGACATGCATGCAGTCAAATCACTAATATACATAAAATAATGAAAAGAAATAAGTTATTTTAAAAACTATCCAAACCCACTCCCAGGATCCGTGTGTGTGTGTGTGTGTGTGTGTGTGTGTGTGTGTGAATGTGTGTGTGTGTGTGTGTCAAAGGAGTGTGTGTGTGTGTGTGTGTGTGTGAGTGTGTGTGTGTGACAGTGTGTGTGTGTGTGTGTGTGTGTGTGTGTGTGTGTGTGTCAGGCACCTCTCGGGCTACCTCTGTGCCCTCCCCTATTCACGCCTCTGCAGTCACAATTCTGTCCTGCTCCCTAGGAGCAGGCACTTACCTGTCCATATACTTTTCATTTATTATCTCCAGGGTCCGACATATCCTTCCTGCCCTTCACAAAGCCCTTCTTTCTCTACTAGGCACAGCTGACCTGTCACCTTCCTGTGACTCTTCCCAAGCCCCAAGGAAACACATTTGTCTTTCCCATTAGTGCCGGTTGAATTTTGTCAACTTGACAGAAACTTAGAGTCATTTGGGAAAATGTTCGGCACCACCAGACTGCCCCGTGGGCAAGCCTACGGTGCATTTCCTTGACTGATGATTGATGTGGTAGGGCCCAATTCACTGAGTGGTGTCCTGGGTGTGAGATAAGAAAGCAGGCTGAGCAAGCCATGAGAAGCAGGTCAGTAAGCAGCACTCCTCCATGGCCTCAGCTCCTGCCTCCGGGCTCCTGTCCTGTGTGAGCTCTGCCCTGACTCCCTTCACTGATGATCTGTTACTGGAAGTGTGAGATGAAGTGAGTCCTTTCCTCCCCCAGGTTGCTCTCAGTCATGGCATTTTATCACAGCAATAGAAACCCTAATCTGCCACCCTTAAAGTCATCAATACCAAAATACAATGAGTGTCTCTCCCTCACAGCACCCAAGGAGCTGCAGTCAGGTGCCGGGTTTCTGTTCACAATGTCTCTCTGTCCAGAAGTCAGGCATGACAGGACAAGAACTGTATCTACTATTTCCTGCTGTGTGTGTCCCCAGGCTCTAGGCAGAACTCACCCTTGAAAAACATTCAGCAACACTGTAAAGTGGATGGGGGATCCTCCTAATACCCTGTGGTATGTGAGGAGAGGGCTGGTAGGGGAGGCAGCTTTCCAGCTGTGCCTGGAGAAGGACTATGGGTGGGGAGAGGATTCTGAGTTATGCATGAGAGGCTTACACATGCAAGAAAAAAATCACCCAACTTGCTCTTGACCTCCAGTGCTGTATCCCCATGACCCCTTCCTGTCAGGAAGGACCTTTTTTGGATGCTCTAAGAGGCTGTGTGAGCCTATGGAAGAGTGGCCTACTTTCCCACTGCATATATGGCATCCTGTTCACTCCCTTGCTCCTCTATCAGGACCCTGGCTTTAAGGAGGGAACCCTTGAAGTACCTCAGAAAGAAATGAGGCTGCAGGGAAGCCAGCCATATCACACCTGGAATCAATCCCACCTTCAAATCCAGAGTCAACCAACTTCGTGAGGTGTCTCTGTTTACAGGAGGTCCCACGGAAAGAGTCATGGATGGATACCCTTGTGTGACCCAGGAAAGGGCTCTTCTCTGAAAAGTAACTTTCCCTCTCAAAGGACACCACCTGTGACAGGACTAGGCCTTGCTAGGTTTTCTTCCTCGAGATACCCTCTGAAGGACAGGTCTGCACCAGCCAGCCCATGCCTCCCAGGAATCTGCTCAGAAAGATGCAAGGTAGTGACCAGCCCACCCTCACCCTGTCCCTCACAACAGCTGACGGGCAATTCCCAGAAGAGACCATCTGGGTCTCAGGGCAGAGCCCCGCCCGAAAGGAGTGGGAAGAATTAGAGATTATCCGTGGGCTGGAAGGCCCCGCTAGAGTGTTTGCCAGGACACAATATTGAATTTTAAACATGCGTGCCTGTTCTCTCTCCCCACTGGAGCCTCCTGTAGCCAGGCAACGCTATCTGACCTGGGGGACAAGGGGGGAGGGAGGGTTCCATACCAGGCAGGTCACCTGGGGTTATCTAAGCACAATGAGTCACCTCCCACCCTCGGCCTAATGATCCCAGGCCCACACACAGATGCCCACTCCACTAACAAAGACATGACAGGGGTCTTGGAAGCGAATTTGTGCTGTGGTTAGAACAAGGCAGAAAGCTGACTTACAGGGGATTAGGTGTCATTATCTACCTAGGAGCAGACTCAACTGCCAAATTGTGAGACAGCCGTCTGAACATGCAGCAAGAAAAATTCAGGCTAGATCAGAGGAGGATGACAATGTGTGACTGGAGGCAAGCAGTGACACTTTAAAGGAAAAGGTAGCCAAAGGCTGGGTATGTATAAGAAAGCTAAGGAGAGAGGACCATGAGCTCCAGGACAGTCTGGGCAATAAGCCAAGTCCAGGCCAGCCTCCAAAACATAGGAGGACCTTGTCTCACAAAGAGAGAGACAAACAGAGACAGAGACAGAAAGACAGAGAAAGGGGGGCAGCTCTTTTTAGTGAGGGCATGGCTGCCATGCCTCAAGTCCTAGGTTCAATGTCCAGGAGCTCCAGTGCCACATAAAACCAGACATGATGGTGCGCACATGCAGTTCCAGCACTTGAGAGGCAAGTTTGAGGCCAGGTGAAGCTACAAGAAACTGTCTCCAAAACAATGTCCATTCACAGCAAATGACTTTAATCCCAGCACTTAGGAGACAGAGATAGGCAGATCTATAAGTTCAAGGCCAGCCTGAGCTACATATTGAGTTCCAGGCTAGCCAGTGCTACATAGTGAAAGCCTGTTTCAAAGAAAAACAAAATTTAAACAAATGAAAAAATTCTCTCTCTCTCTCTCTCTCTCTCTCTCTCTCTCTCTCTCTCTCTCTCTCTCTCTCTCTCTCTCTCTCTCTCTCTCTCTCTCTCTCTCTCTCTCTCTCTCTGGGATCTGCGAGTTTGCTAACTGAACATTACAAAGCAATCATGGGACTGGGAAATGACTCAGTGGCTAAGAGTGCTTTGTGCTTTTGCAGAGGATTTGGGTTCGATTCCCAGCACCCACAAGGTGGCTCACAACCATCTATAACTGAGGTTTCAGGGGATCCATCCAACGCTCTCTTCTGACTTCTTTGGGCACTAGAAATGCACATGGTATAAGGACCTCTGTGCAGGCAGAACACTCATACACATAAATTAAATAAATCTTCAAAAGCTATGTTTAAATCGAGGTCATGCCTCAACTCTAAAGTGACAACAGGTTATGTGGCTTTCCTTCCTCTGTAGAAAAATGTAGGGGACATTCAACAAACCTCCAACCCCAAGGTTATATGATCAAGGAAAGGGCATGTGAGAACTCATGAGTTACAGGTTCACAAGGCAATGAAACCCCAATGGAAGAGCCTCAGGCACAAGGCCATGGAACCTTACATAGGCATAAGCTGCTGTGGTTCCCTGGCTTACACAAGGAGGCGAGGCCTGAACAAGGCCTAGTCCCCACCTCTGAACCGTAAGGACCCATCTGCCCCACTAACATGTCCTCATGCTGCTCCCTAGAACTACAGATGTATAAGCTTACCCAGCGTTGCTGTTACGGACAGAATCCAGGCTGCCATGACTGACCCTGACATGGGACAAGAAGCAGCATGACCCAGGTAGGCACAACATCATTATCAGGAGAGGAAACCCGCCGGGTGACAGCATGAGAAGGAAGAATAGAATTGGCTCAGTCATTGACTCTGAAGACAAAGCCATGGGACCAGAGGCCAAAGCACATAGGTGGCTACTCGAAGCTGGATAGGCGTTCCTCCTGATGGAATGCAAGTTCCAGTACCCAAGGGATAGGGTATTTCAGAAACGGGGTGACAAACCTGTGCTGTCTTCAGACCCTGTCTGTGGCCACTTGTTACAGCAGCCAGAAGAAACTGACAGCCTGACAGGCACAGGTCCAGTCTGGCTCTATGGAGGAGAGACGGAGACATTATGGATCATCTCCATTAACCATTCACTGCTCCTCAAAACTGAAATGCCAGGCCAGACATGGTGGCACACACCTGTAATTTCAGCACTCAAAGGTGGAGGTAGAAGGGTCAGGAGTTCAAGGTCACCCTCAGTTACATAACAAGCTTGAGGCCAATCGGTATGTGATGGCTATTCTTGACTACATCTGGAATTGACTAAAACCCAAGCTGGGTACTCCTGTGAGGGATTTTTTTTTTCTTAATTAAATCACTTGAAGTGGGAAGACAAACTTTTAATCAAGATCTTCAGAGATGAAAAGATCTACCTTTAATCCAGGTCTTTTGATACAGGAAAATCCACCTTTAATCTGGGCCCCACTTTCTGCTGGCAGCCTATATAAAGTACATGAAAGAAGGAAGCGTCTTTGCCTGCTCACCCTCAACCTCACTGACGAGTTCATTCCTTCACCGGCACTGGAGCCTGCTTCCTAAGGATTCGGCCATATATTGAAGACCAGCTGAGACAGCCAGCCTTGTGAACTAAACAACGGCTGGATTCTTAGACCTTCTGTTGGTAGACACCCATTGTTGGGCTAGCTGGACCAGAACCTGTAAGACATTCTTATTCTTATAAATTGTCTTGATAGACAGATTGATGGATGGATGGAGATGGATGGATGGATGGATGGATGGATGGATGGACGGACAGACAGATGGATAGAACAGACAGACAGACAGAGAGGAATGTGGGTAGATTGATTCATTCTGTAAGTTCTGTTACTCTAGAGAACCCTAATACACTGGGCTATGTGAGACAGTCTCAGAAAAAGTCTGCTATAATGCCTGATGACTCGAGTTCATTCCCTGATCCCCACACGTAGAAGAAGAAAATTGAATTCTGAAAGCTTTCCTCTGACTTCCTCATGCACACTGTGGCATGTGCACACCCACACACATTTGTACAAATATACATGTGCACATATGAATTAAACAAATAAGTAAATAAATAAGAAAGGTTAAAGAGAACATCTGAACTGCTGCACAGAAGCCTGGCTGCCTGCTCCCCACCTCTACCACCATCGCTACCTCAGGTGCCTCTGAGCTCCCCTGTGACAGGTCCCTAACCCTCCCTAGGCACTGCAGAAGAACCTTCCTGTTTCTACAAACCAATGGGTGCTCCTGACCCGCTTTCTGCTTTGCAAAATGGATATTTGAGGAGCTTTGGAAGTCAGTTAGCATGAAAGTCCCCCAGATATCCTTGAATCAATCCCTTCTTAGAAAGTAGGAGTTGGGGGGTCACTATCTAAGGGTTTCCTAACTTTTTTTTAACTTATCCAGGTTCCTCTTCCCAAAACAACCAGCACTGGACTATCAAGGCCATGGGCTATCGTATGTTGATTTCAAAGGGCCATCTCTGTGGTTCTACCCTTCCTACTGAGCATCTTCCCAGTTCAATCAGCAGTCACTAAGCCTTAGGCCCTCCCTAAATCCACCCCAGCTGCTGTCACCTGTCCCCCACAGCCCAGGTCTGTTAACCATGGAAGGAATACCCCAGAGGATCCTCTAGAGCTCCATCTGGACACCAACAGTGGGACAAGGGCTTGAGTGCTTCTGACCTGGTTCTCATCCTGATCCTCCAGGTCATCTCTGAGATAAGATCAATTCTAGTCACTTCAGAGGCCAGGTCATTACCTGGGCCAGACTCAGGGGACACTGGAAGAAACAGCAGGTCGTGCTGCAAAGGACTGCAGAGTGCATCCCTCTGACTAGCACTGAAAGTTAGCATCAGGTTACCAAAGCCTGTCAGAGTGCAAATCCAGTCCAGCCCTGAAGCGCTTGCTCTTTGATGCTGCAGGTCAGACTCACTTTACCTTCTCTTCTCCTTCCCCTCCCGATCACTGCCACCAGCGTCTGTCCTTCCATTTTCCTTTCCCCCTTCTACCTGGTTGCTTCTTCTCCCATTCCCATTTCCTTTCTTGCACATCCCTCCTGTACACCAGATAACGCTACCCAGCCATCCACCCAATACTTCTGTCTTCCATTGTAGAGCCAGTCAGCCATTGTATTAACATCTGACAATTCAGAAACTTCTTGACACCCCTGCCAAATCAAATTAGCTCAGCCCATGCTATTACTTCACAAACCCAATTTGCTCCTGAGATGGGTTCAGCATGGTTGCCCTGTGTGATAGAGCTCCACGCTCTGGAAGGCTTCGTCCACGTGGCTGCAAAGACAAACCCACCACCCACAGCCATTCCCCTCAAAAAGGAGAACACTCTCCAGGGGGTCAAGTACACAGGCACCAGTGTCTTCCCTCCAAAACCCACCGATCCTCACATTCCAAAGCAGAGAGCCAGACACAACGCAGAGGGGCACTATTGTTCATTATTAATCTTTTGTATGTTCGAAGGCTTGGTTCATTGCCAGCTTTTCAGTTTTTGAGACAAGGTCACTGTAGCCCAGGTAGACCTTAAACTCACTATATGGCCAAGGATAATCTGAAACTCAGATCCTCAGGCCCCTACCTCCCAAGTTCTGGGATTGCACATGTACACCATCGTCCCCAGCTTGGTTCTTTTTTTACAATAATCTTTCTCAAAATGTTTAGAGAACTCATGAAAAATACTGTCTCTTCTAGAGAGGAAATCTCTCCATATACTCCAGCAATTCCTCTGAGCCACTTGGGTTTTTGCCTCACTGGATAAATGCAAGGGAAATTGAATTAGACTCTGTTTATTACAAAGAAGCATAAACAGAGTGAACTCATTTATGCATGGCTCTCTGTCTGTATGTATGACACCAAGCTATCTGGATGCTCAGCAGTGGTAATACTGGATATTTCTGGATAACAGGATCATTAAGGCATTATTAACATGTTAACAATGTACTTCTTTGTCCTTAGATTGCTTAAACATTTCACAATAAGCATACACGTTCATTAAAAGCAGTTGTATGAAGCTGGATTTTGTTACTGTTCACTTGCAAGAGAGACAAGTCTTAATAGAAATTCTCTAGAAGAATCCTGGGCTTTACATGCACATCCACATTCTAATGTGGATCAATCAAGAGGTTTCATCCATCACTTATAGGTGAGTATTTATTGGGCATCTACTGTGGACTCTGTGCATACTGGGTTCTATGGCAGCAGTAGGAACAGATAGCCCCATCCCTGACTGTGTGAGCTTTGGCTGCAAAAGGTCAGGTCTTCCCAACCCTGTCCCACACTTCCTCTATGCAGGCAAATACAATGACATCTGCTAACAGCTACACAAGTGGAGTAAGTGTCCACCAGGCTCTGGGCCTCGCCATGCTCCCACCAGAAGGTCTCAGGGTTGAACAGACCAGACTCTATATTGGGTCAAATGCTACCCCGACCCAAAAGATACGTGTATGTCAAAGGTCTGACCTTGCATCGACGGGGGATGTGGGGGACTGCACATTAGCAGAGCCCATGGTGTAATGAATGTGCATTCCTCCAAACTCATGTGTTAGAATTTAAGACCCAAGAGAATGGCATCTGGAGGTGAAGCCTTTGGGAGATTGATGACTGGCTCATGGGGGTTTTGACCCCACAAAAGGAATCAGTGTCTTATAAAGGGACTGGAGGGCACTACACAGACAAATGTAGTCATATACACAAGGGCCACACGTGGGTACACAATGGCAAGGTGCCATCTTGGGAGCAGAAAGCAAGCCTCTCCAGACACTAAATCCACCAGCATCTTGATTTTGGATTCCCCATCCTCCAGCATGGTGGGAAACAAATGTCTGGTGTTTATAACTCACCCAGTCTAAGGCACAGAAGCACAATGGAACTGAACTAGCTCTCAAAATGCAATCACTATCCTGGACTAACTACCCAGAGGGCTCTATCTGAGGACAAATGTCCCGACACATAGAGACACCCAGGGAAACAAGCATCCACAGAATCAGAGGCCGAGGAAGGCAAGCAGTAATGCCTAGAGTTATCACCAGCCAGAAGAACAAGCAAGGTTTCCTCACAGACTTCGGTGGGAGCCAGGCCCTGCTGACACCCTAATTTCAGACTTCTGGCCTGAAGGGCTGTGGGAGAATATGTTGCTGTTATTTTAAGCCACCCACTAAGTTTGTGGTAATTGTTACAGAGGCTCTAGAAACAGACACCCAAACATGCAAAACTCCAGCTCCACACTCAGCCAGGAGCAGGGAATCTGCAGGTCAGGGCCAGAGTGATGGAGACTACAGGTAGGAAACACAGAGTCTGCAGGAGGTCAGGGCCAGAGTGATGGAGACTACAGGTAGGAAACACAGAGTCTGCAGGAGGTCAGGGCCAGAGTGATAGAGACTACAGGTAGGAAACACAGAGTCTGCAGGAGGTCAGGGCCAGAGTGATGGAGACTACAGGTAGGAGACACATACGATCTGTTGGGGCTTAGAAGGAGACACAAGCTCTTGGGGCTTGGAACTGCATCAGTGGCAATGCTTGAAGAAGAAAAGAAGCCACCACCCACTGGCTCCCAAAGCCCCAGAGACTAGGCATGAGGAACTGGTCAATAACACTTGTGCAAGGAGTAAGAGTAGGCTAGGGACAGAATCTGGTAGCTCCGATTGCCAAATGGTCTCTGGACAACATAGGGCAGTTGAAAGAGAAACACGAGTTTGTCATTAAAGCCACCCTATAGGTGTTTGGTTCATTGACCATGATGACAACTGCTAAAGAAACTAAAATATACCACCTCTATGGTGTCCAGACTGTCGCAAAGTCCTTGCCAGTCCATGTCTTCCTTAAGCCACACAGTGACCCAATGGGCTTGGGTTAGAGCTGAGGTTCTCAGGACCTTGCTGATCTGCAGAGTGGCACCTTTGGTTCTTAAACTCTAAGATCAAGGGGAAGCAATATGACTCAGCAGATAAAGGGGCTTGCGGCTGAGCCTGACAACCTGAGTTTGACTCCTGGGACCCATAAGATGGTGGGAACAAGCAAATTCCCATAGGTTGTCCTTCCACACACACAGAGAGAGAGAGAGAGAGAGAGAGAGAGAGAGAGAGAGAGAGAGAGAGAGAGAGAGAGAGAGAAACAGACACAGAGAAGGACAGAAAAGAGAGACAGAGACAGAAAGAGAGAAATTTTGAAAACCAAAGTCCAAGTTTACAGCCAAGGCTCTGTGCCAGACCCAGCCAAACTCTTACTAGGGGAGGTCGTAGGACCAACCAGTAAGGCAAGGCAAATGGTCAGGCCTCCAAAGGCACGCGTCATAACTAGGATACACAGCCCAGGGAGCATCCCTAGGAAGACACCCTGAATATTAAGTGCTCCATCAAGGTCTTCAGAATGAGTAAGGCAGGCCAGACTGAGCTTTGACTCAGGCACCCAGTACCCAGACAACATAGTTCAGGCTGAGTTCTGCACCCCAAGCTGTACAGTGCTTCCCAGAGCTTCCAATGTTCCCCACAATGTCAGCATCTGTCCAAAAACATAGGCTTGTTTCAACAAGCTACAGAAAAGGGACTGGCCTTGGGAAATTCTTGGTGGGTACCAAAAGATGAGAAAATATGCTCCAAGGCCAATCTCAGAGCTCCCCACAGTCCTGAACAAGCCAAGTCTCAGTAGGATCCCCTTCCACAGGCCTCTATGAGGAAGACAGCCTTGCAGGCCCTTCCTGTCCCCACAGAAACTACCGGGAGTGTAACTCCCGCTTACATCAGAGTAGCCTTCTGAAAATTCAAGAGTCCAGTCCCAGGCTTCCAGAACACCACTCCTCCAGGCCTGCCTGGTAAGCTAAAATCTCTTACTTTTATCCTATTCCAAGCATCCCGTGGATATCTGAACCTAGCAGGTACAATTTATGTCTGAGACAGAAGCTCCCACAGTATCGGCTCCTCTGATGTGGATGTCTGACAAGGCAGAGGACAGGAAGTCCTTCGAAGAAACATAGTAGCAACAGAAGAAAAGAGGTTTGAATCCTTTCCTAACCACAGCCCTAACTTTAACCTTAGCCCTAAACTCTGCTATCTTAGGAACAAAGTATCATCTTGCAGAAAGTTTTTTTTTCCTGAGGGACAATACTGACACTGAAGCAGCACAAGCCACACATGTCTGTTCTGAATGAAAACGTCAACTAATGACAAGCTCCTGACCAGCATCCACCACGTGGGAACTCTTCCTGTCCCTACTTTACAAATGAGGAAGGTAAGGCTCAGAAAAATTCACATAGCTAAGAAGCCCCTTCATCCCTGGCAGACTGGCTCCAGAAATTGTGACATTTACTACTTTGTAAGTCTGACAAGTTTTAAGAAGCCCCTTAGAGACCAGGTCATGGGGACTGTATTGGTGTCCACACCAGTAGGAGATTATGGGACCAGTGTGAAGGTTTGGAAAGGGGGCAGGGCTGCAGAATCAAAAGAGAGCCAGTAAAGAGGTCCCCAAAGAGACAATTCAGGGAGCCCCACTGTTCTGTCCCACCCACTCAGAGGAGAAAGGGCTCAAGGTCCTGGAAGCCTAGAAACCTCAGGAAAAGTCTGCAACTGTCTCTGTACTAGGGGGTTCTTTTTGGTCTTGGTTTTGGTTTTGCTTTGGTTTTTTGTCAGCTTAAAACTGCAGTCATTCAGAAAGAGAACCTCAACTGAGAAAATGCCCCCACCAGACTGCTTATCGATGATTGATGAGAGAGGGCCCTGCTCACTGTAGCTTGTGCCACCCCTCAGCTAGTGGTCCTGGGTGCTATAAGGAAGCAGGCTGAGCAAGCCACGAGAAGCGAGCTGGTAAACAGCAGCCTTCATGGCCTCTGCATCAGCTCCCGCCTCCTGTCCCTGTACTATGTGAGGTTCTGCCCTGACTTCCCTCAGTGAGAGACTGATATGGAAATGTAAGAAGAAAACCCTTTCCTCCCCAGGTAGCTTTGGGTTGTGGTGTTTAATCACAGCTATAAACCGCCCCAGACAGCTTTTATTCATGATTTCTAAAAAGCAGGACTCCTTTATGGGGCCACCTATCAGAAGACCGAGGGTCCAGAGGTAATGGAAACAGGCAAAGCTTATCCAAGCTAGGTCTGGGTTCTCTAAAGAGAAGCGATGCTGGTCTATTCCTCAGGTACAAGAACATCATTGTCATTGTCCTCGATCACCATCATAGGAGCCTGTGACAGAGCACAGCTATGTCATGGATTACATCATGGCTGCCATTGAGCTCCTATGGGTGTGTTGTCCCCATCACTGAGGGGAAGAGATGAGAGTCCGGGTGCCTACACTGTTGCTGAGAAGATCCTCTAGCCTGTGGGGTAGTGGCTAGGACAGTGTAGGGTAATGGTTAGAACACTGGCTCTGGCACACGCCTCAGGCTTGCCACTAAGCAGCTGCAGGAACCTTTAGCAAAGCTTTAGCCAAGCTCCTTCAGGAAGAGGATCCAAAAGTGATTCCTGTCAAATGCCAGCTCCAAATGACTATCAGGAGCTTTCCACAGAGCTTGGTGAGACAGGATTCTGGCCATGGGGAAGCTCTCGGGAAAGCACACTACGATCACTGCCTACTATATAAACAGGGAAGAAGGAGGAGTCGTGTTTTTAGCCCCTCAGCTAGAGAGGCGCCGCGGCTGGCAGAGATGCTGTGCAGTGCACGGGAGAACATCTATGGTCAGCGGCTTCCTGACTAGGACGTCCAAGCAATGCAATGGAGGGAGAACTCCTCTCCACAGATGACGGAACACTGGACGCCTACACGAGGATAAATGGACAGGGCCCTGACAGCAAACCACACACAGAGGAAGTAGTAGACACTGATCTGTGTTGAGCTCAGCATCATCAGGCCTTAGAAAAACACAAATTAAACACGGTGAGCTGCCAAGCACACACGCACACTGGGGTGTACATTACTGAAACGCTAAAAGTTGGCGATGGTCGATGATGGTAAAACTTCAGAGCAGCCAGGACCTAATGGCACTGCCGGTGACATGCACAACTGTGCAAGCACGGATAGTCTGTCGGTTTCTAGTGATGCTTGAGACTCAGGGCGGAGGCTGGAGCTCAGAGGTGAAACACTTGCCTAGCATGCACAAGTACAGCAAGAAAAACTAATGATAGTAAAATAAAGATTTTTACCAGGCCAGGCATGGCAGCGTGTGCCTGTGACTTCGGCACTCAAGAGACTAAGGGAGTAAGATTATTTACAAGTTTAAGGCCAGACTAGTCTACAGAATGAGACTCAGGCCTCCTAAAGAGAAACAACACAAAGTCCATTGCTCTTCAATGTAGTGATTCTATGCCTTGATAAGCCAGGAGAAAGGAAGACACAAGTCCAGGCAGAGTATACTACGCAGTCATGGCTTTTGACTATCGGTGCGGCCCAAACCAAAAACAACTCAGTAGTCCCTCAACCGGAACACAAGCAAACCAATTGTGGTGTCTTTATGTGACAGAATATTGCTCAGTGGTAAGGGGAGGTGGAGGGGTGGACTTGGCACCAGGAGCAAAGGAAAGTGATGGACTGGCCATAGGTCCGTGGGACAAGTTGAGGAAGGAGAGTGGTGCGTGGGCAAATAGTCTGGGGGGGGGTAGTCTAGGGGGAGGGGGAGGGGAGCCTCAGCCCAAAGGGCTCCTCAGAAGCTCACTTCCTTCACACAAACAAAGTGTGTACAGCTGCCTCGACCACACTGAGGGAAAGTGGGAGGAGGGATTAGTGGCCCTGGGGACAAAGCCCTGAAGGACTAACATAGGAACAGACAGTCTGCACCTCTCTCAGGAGAACCCCCAGCCTCCACCATCTTCTCCAAAGGAGAACATATGACCCAGAGTGCCTTAGAGTTTCATGAGGAGGACATGAGAAGCTGAGCAAACGTCACAGACCAGCTACCAGCCTATTCAGGGCTGCAAGGACAACTCTGCCAGTTCAAGTCACAGCCATCTCATGGCCTAGAGAAACCAGCATCTAGAAGATGCCTTGATGGAAGAGAATCTGAGGGTCGACCCTAATTCCTACCCTCCTCAGTACAGGAGGGTCTGGCTACAGCTCCAGCGGGTAGCCCAACCTTGCTTCCTGCAGCCTCTTCCAACTCCCCCTTCATCTCCAGCACCTCCTCCCCTGTAAGAAGCCACTTTTAATCAGTGAGCTTGTCACATGCTGAGCCATCTGGCTTCCTCTGCTAAGTTAAGGTCCCCTGTAGAGGCTCCTTGAGGGTCAAGGACCAGTGTGCTTCTGGGCAATCCCAGGGGAATCCACACAAAGCCAGGTACACTGTGGAGTCTGCTAAATGCCTACTGGTCCCTGTGAACACGAAAACCAAACTCGTGAGGAATAAAACCCTGGCAGCAATCCAGTGCACACCCAGGCAGCCAGCCCCCTACCCCACTCCCATCCTACCCTGCCCATCCTCAGCCTGGGAATTGGGCTCCCGTTTCAGCCCATCTGCTCAGCTTTTTCTCAGCTTCATACGGGGGTAGGCAATCCCCTAGGAAAACAAGCTGCACGGAGGGAGAGGAGGACCAGACTAGACCTATCTATAAAGGAAATGGATCGCCAATCCCTGACCCAAAGGAGCATTCTGTACCCGAGTCACACTACCAAAGGGAACAGGTGAGCCCTTCTCTCGCCAAGCACCTGCTCAGGTGGCAGAAAAATGATTCAAGGGGCTGCAGAGGTGGCTCAAAGAGTAAAATACTTGTCGTGCAAGCACACAGACTTGAATTCAGTCCCCAGAACACATTAAAAAGCCAAAAAAAAAAAAAAAAAAGCCAAGCCTGGAGCCAACGGATATGGCTCAGCAGGTGAAGGCACTTGCTGCCAAACCTAATGACTTGAATTCAATCTGAGACGCAAATGATGGAATGAGAAAATCGGCTCCTACAAGTTGCTCTCTGACCTCCATGCTTGGATGTGGTACATGAACACACATACACACTCATGCACATACACATGCACACACGCATGCACACGTGCACACACAATTAAAAAAAAACAAATTTAAAGCCAGTGCAGCAATGTGCACTGTTAACCTCAACTCTGGAGAGACAGAGACAGACACTGGATAAGTATGATACCCTGGGGCCTGGTGGACAGCCAGACTGGCCTACTTGGCACTCTCAGCCATGAGAGACCTCGTCTCAAAAAATATCATGGAAATGAGAAGGAACTTGTAAAGAAAAGAGGCTCAGTGGGCATGCAAGGGTGAGGACAAGAAAGGGAGTGTGCTTATCAAATATCGTGTGTGTGTGTGTGTGTCTGTGTGTCTGTGTGTCTGTGTGTGCATATGAAACTATCAAGGCATAAAAAGTTCAAATAAAAATATGATTGTCTGATATCACCCTAGAAACAGAAACAAAAACAGGGAGCCAAGGAAAGATCTCCTAATTATAGGGGGTGGGGAGTGAGGAACAAGCTGGAGAGATGACTCAGTGGTTTAGAGCACTGACTGCCCTTCCAAAGGACCTGAGTTCATTTCCCAGTACCTATATGGCTACTCACAACCATCAATAAGTCCATTTCCAAGTGAGTAGGGCACCCTCTTCTGGCCTTCACAAGCACTACACACACAAAACACACAGGTAAAACACCTATACACATTTAAACTATTTTTAAAGATTGATTGATTGATTGATTGATTGATTGATTGATTGAAAGTACACTGTAGCTATCTTCAGACACACCAGAAGAGGGCATCAGATCCCATTACAGATGGTTGTGAGCCACCATGTGGTTGCTGGGATTTGAACTCAGGACCTCTGGAAGAGCAGTCAGTGCTCTTAACCGCTGAGCTATCTCTCCAGCCCACTATACATATTCAATAAAAGAAAAGAAATTTTAAAAGGAAGGGGAGACTCAGACAATGGCCCAGACCACACCCCTTCAACCCGGAAGTCTCAAGCTGTCCCCAACAATTTAACCACCCTAAGCCAGAGGTCATGAGCCCCAAAGACCAAGGAAGAGTCACCCCAGTAGCTCAGTGTCAGACAGGATGACCAAACAGGCAAGGAGCGGCAGCACTGATGGCTGAGCAGAGCCGTGGGCTCCATCTGTGCTGAGCAAGTTGGTGCGCTGTGCACACTGTGGTCTTCAATCCCTGGAAAGCAGTCACCTTCATACAATGGTGACATTTCCTAGCCGTAGAGTCAAACCTAGCCACAAAACCAACCATGACAGACACTGAGAGACAAGATAGAACAGACCCCACACACAGGATCTCCAACCAGAATCTTAAGGGCAGGGCCAGTTCCCTCAGCTCCTAGGTCTAACCCTGCCTCTGGAGTCTGAACACAAAAGTCATAGGCAGGGGATTTCCTGAGCTGGGTTCAAAGCGTTTTCTTTAAGAGACAGAGTCTGGAGCTGGGGATGCCTTCTGATCCTAAGGCCCGAGTTCACCAAGGATGGTCGAGGGTCTTCCTAAGGCCCCTGACACGCCTATACCCCTCCCCTTCTCTCCTTTCCGTAGTCTCCCAGGGACTGTGTACTCCTCTGACTCAGGGTCTCCACTCCTCAGCACTGCCATCTGCTGTCACCTCACCTCTCCAGAACAGGTCTCAGTCATAACTCAGCAAACACCAGGCCTCTCTGCTCCGTGCTCCTCTGTGCAGTCCACACCATATTTGGCCTCTCCCAGCAGCTGGCCCAGCTGTTCATCCCTCACTGTGAGGTGACTGCCCTTTCCCTCTGTGACTATGCCCGCTTCTTCCACAGTACCAGCCTAAGGAGCTCTGCTCTTCCCACTCCACCTCATCCCTAGACAGCTGCCTTCCCAGGACAACACCCCATGAACAACCTGACCGTTCTCCTCCCTGCAGGGCTACCCCACCTCAGAAAATGCTTGCACCAAGTTACGTTGCCCCAGACCTTGAGACAATTCTTGCCTCCTCTCTTCAAATCACGTTGTCTCATCAACCTACCACCTGGGAACACTGAGTTCCATTTCCAAGTACGCCTGCTGGTGCCCTGGGCAAGACCACATGCTCTTCCCTGGTACTCCGACAGTGCCATCTGGGGCATCTGCTGATTCCCACTCTGCTCTAGTTTGCACATCCTTCTCGCAGCCATTAGGGCAAATGCTCACAGTCCCCAACATAGCCAGGGGTGGGGGACACCTGTGATCTCAGTACTCAGGAGGCCAAAGCAGAGAGATTAAGAGTCAATGTTACATGGTAAGACCTTGTCTAAAACAAAACAAAACAAAACAAAACAAACAACAAAACTGCACCCTTCCAGTGCTCTTAACTAGGAAAATTTTTTTAAATCTTTAGCAAGACTTCAGGCCCAGACTCTCCAACCCTAACCCAGGATGGTCCAATGCTTCCGGTCGTTTCCAGTTCCTCTCCTTCCACCTCACCTCTGAGATCCCCAAGTTGTTCTGTGCCTCTGGTCACCAGAGATACTGGTAAGATCCAGATCCCACTGGACAATCTGAAGCAGGGTCTGAGATTGTGTTCCTGAGAAGCTCACAGACACTGAGAGTGCGTCTGGTCCCCTTACCTCACTTGGAAGAGCAAGGGTCGTGAATGCCAATCTCCTCAACTCTCAGGGCTCAGCTGAATAGTATGTCCTCAAAGAAGCCCTGTCAGCCCACGCCACAATCTCCTCAAGTCCCACGACTTTATCCTTCCTGAGTGATAAGGAGCTTCCTCTGAGAATATTCCCAAGCTGCCTCATTCTTGCTGCTCCTTTCCCACTCTGGCTCCGTGGGTGAACAATGAACCCCAGGGGAAAAGAGACCTCAGTATCCAGTCCACCCCTGGGTCACTAAGCGTCCAGCACTGGGCCTGTCGGCTCAGCATTCCCTGTAGTGGGTCCTGTCTACTTTGAGTTCTCCTTACAGAGTGCTTCACTTTTCCTTCTAGGGAAATTCTCTCATTCCTTCTCTCAGTTTCCCTGGTGTAGGTCATGAAACTCAGACCTGTCCAATCACAGCATTCCATTTTCTCTAGCCAATGAGCTTCCTCCCTAGGACTCTGTCAGAACCGCTGGGGGTTAAAAAGCTATTCTTTTTCCACAAGAGCTACTTACTCCATAGGTGCTCTATGGAATCACCATCCGGCCATCGCTGAAGCAGGGCTCCACAAAGAACAAAAACATCACAGAAGAAAGCGGGAGAGAGGTAGACTCGCCCAGATGTAGCCATGCCTGGGAAAGTTCCTAGGCTGAAGTGAGTAGTGTTTCTGTCACACAAGAGTCCTGACTAATGCAATATTCAAATAAACACTGGGTGTTGAATGAATTGAATAGTCATGCGAGTGAAGCCTGCCAAGAGAACTCTCTGACTCTTCCTAGGCTTCCTCATTCTCCCTATAAACTCTTGCTGTCCGTGAGCAGAGGCAATCTTCCCACGACCAACTCTGCAGAGCGAAGGGCTGAAACTCAGACTGGCGGCGTCCTCCTCAGCATTACTTTACGTCAGCCAACCACCCCAGCAGATGGGTCACGTACAACCCCGGGCTATGCTGACAAAAGTGGCCTGGCTTTGGACACCCAGGCATCCCCACCAAGAAAAGAAGAGTTGTACTACTCGTGTACTCTGGCCCACACCCTGCCCATCTCTGAATGCCTGGCCCAATTAGGGCTCTGCTGCCATTGTGGCTCAGTGTGAGGTAGACATATACCATGAGATGATGTTTGCCTTTGGGATGCCATGGGAAAGGGGAGCCACACAGAGCAGCATGGAGGAGAAGCCAAATTGTTTCTTGTGAGTCATCTCAGAACAGAGCCTCAGGCAGGACTAAGATACCAGCAGGCCTTGAGGCCTGTTGACAACTTGGGAGGCAGGAGACTTCCTCAGATCCAGTCTTTACCCCCAAATGTGGAGGAGGACGTTGGAGGTGCACGGCTGATCTAACAGTCCTCCTCGAGGACTAGCCTCGGACAGGGTGATCATCCCATGGAAACTGAGGGGGAGACTGAAGGCAGAAAGGCATGGGAAGAGAGCACAATCCCCTTTCTAAGAAGTGGGGGAGGTCCTAGGCATGGAATTAAAGATGGGGTTCTCTCCAAAAGAGGTTTCTTTCTGACTGAAGCCTCAGAACAATTCTCTCACAGAGACTGAAGCAACAGGCAACGTTCCCACAGAGACCAGGGTAACAAAGCCAGCCTGGAGGGGCTGATTAAATGTCATCCAAGTCCTAAGGGGGTCTACTTAGTCCCTGCCTGTCTTGGATGGCAGCCCCTTTAAACACCCAGCTTCCTTCCTCCAATGTGGACTCCTTGTTCTCGGTCCCATCATTCCACACGGCTTCTCACTAACCTAAGCGTCCTGCCGATCCCCCTGCCACCTGCCTGTTCTCCACCACCCCTTGGCACAGACACGAAGGTCTCAGTCATACTTTCCCCTCACTCCACCAGACTTAACAGGACACTGACTCCTGAAGTGTTGGACCCTCCATGGGCACCACTAGAACGGAAGCAGCGGGACCGGAAGCTAAAACAACAGCGAGACTTCACAATGCTCCCAGCATCCCTTCCTCCCACCTCTTGACTTTGAGCCTCTTACCTTCATGGTTGGAGGAGCAGTGAGAGGAGGGGACAGTGGCCGATCTGGGAGGGTCACATCCGAGCTGTTGGCCAGCTCCTGCTTCCTGCAAAGAGACCAAAGGATACAGAAGCTGTGAGCAAGGGCCTTCATGAGCCTTCCCTCTGTGATCTAAGGAGTGGCTGAGCTTGAAGACTCAGAAAGACACAGGAAACTAGAGTTGACTACATCTCTCCACTGGGATATGCTAACACCAAAAGCAGTGCAGTGCAAGGCCCTGGTCCACAGCATCCCCGAAGGACGTGTAAGTTCCCAGGTGCATGCCAGACTCTCCAAGGGCAAAACCCAAAACTCTGTTTTACCCAGATTCCCACAGGATTCTCATGTATCCAAAGTCTCAGAACCACTCGTTCTAAAAGACACGGGACTAGGGTCAGAGGGAGGCAGGGAAAGGGGTCACCACGTGGGATCCCTTATCTTTCCCATGGGTGTCTTTGTTGTCTTGGACACACACACACACACACACACACACACACACACACACACACCCCACAAGGCTGGCATAGACCCACCCTTGGGAGGATAGGGCTGCCTGCTGTAAGAGCTGCAGGTAAAACTTATTTTAGTCTATGTAGGGTAGGGCCAGGTTTGAGGCAGCTAAACAGAGTTGTGTTGCCATGGAAACGCTGCTCTCACACACTCCCCACTTCCCATCTGGCCCTTGCTGGTGACCAGGGAGAGCTTGTTTGCTGTCCCATCACCAACCAGACTGCTTAGGTTGGAAGAAACTTCCACAGCAAGTTATGCAACAGGACCATCTGGGCAGAAATGGGGGATTCCCCCAGTGGCCCAGGCACTCTGATGTGCCCTGGAGGGGAAGAATGGAAAGTCAAGGCAATAGTACTGAGAACTGACAGATCACAACTGAACTGTCCCGAGCTTCACAAGGGCCCCATCCTGAAGCGCCCAACAGTCAGCCCATTACCCTGCGTTAAATGACCAAGACCCACCATTCCCCAGTGGAGAGAATACTCACTCTACTTCTTCCCAGTCTATGTCCTATAGTGACAGCCCCAATCCAGGCCGCTTCATGAAGGAAACCCACATTCCCTAGAACCATGCTTCCTACCTTTCCAAAGAGAAATCCCAGCCCTGGAGCCTGGAGCCCAGATAGTCTTATACCGGCTGCCCAAGACCACAGGCTAGTACAGTCTAACACCACTTGGGAAACCAGGCTAGAAACAGGGCCATACTGTCGAGCACAGAGCCCCTTGCCGCCCTTGCAGCCGGCCACCCACTCTGTCCTCTAAGCAGTCAGACAGGGAGGCTGGTGAACATCTGGCTTGGCGCAGAAGCCACATGATTCCACTAACCTGCACCCTGGCCAGCTCCCCTTCTCCCCTCCATCTGCCTCTGTCCTTACTTCTTCCTGCACCTTGGTAACAGGACTTAGGATAGCTGGAGACTGTTAGTGGTCCAAGAACCAGACAGGACAAGATTCACACACACACAAACACACACACACACACACACACACACACACACGCACGCACGCACACACACACACAAGTGCAGCGGCTTTGTGTGCCTCTGGACACAAGCTACCAACCTCACTTTCCATACATCAACTCAGCTGTGGCTACTACTATGCCCTCACCTGCCGCCCATCAAAGCTGGTCCAGCACAGCCTCTGCCCTCTGCCCTCTGCCTTCTGCCCTCTGCCCTCTGCCCTCTGCCTTCTGCCCTCTGCCCTCTGCCCTCTGCTCTGCCCTCTGCCTCTGCCCTCACCCTCTGCCCTCTGCCCTCTGCCCTCTGCCCTCTGCCCTCTGCCCTCTGCCCTCTGCCCTCTGCCCTCTGCCTTCTCCCTCTTCAAATCAGCCCTTTTTCAAACAGTCACTGCTTCTCTTGATGAGCCCATCCCCAGAAAGCCAGAAAGAGGAAGAGGGAAGGTTGATTAAGAATGGAAAATAGCACCCTCATGTACCCTAAGGCAAAGATAAGGGCACCTCCTTTGGGAGCTGGGAAGCTGGCAGAGAACAGAGAAGAGAAGGGGTAAATCTTCCACAGGAGAAGACAGGTTGCTCTGGGCTCAATTGAGAACTTCCATCCATGCCTCTGGAGATGATTTATGGAGATGACTTATGACCGTAACTGACAGCAGTCCTGGATTTCCAGGATGATGTCCTGAGACTTTCACATCACTCACTGACGGACAGGATAAACAGCCATGCTATCTAGTTCCATGTCCACACCCATGAGGCCAGAGTAAATGCAATTACTGTCCCAGGTCTAGGAATCCCCAGCCTGTTCCCATGTACCAGCCTGCTTCCCCTGGATACTGGATGCTGGATGAGCAGCCGGGACCAGGGGATGATGAGGACCACACAAGGTAGCTTCCAATCAGAAGGATTTCCCAAGTGATAGTGGGGCAGGAGGGAACACTCATAGCCAACAGGTTCTTTTCTAACTCCCAAGGTGGGTCTAGGAGTCCAGAGGGGATGGGAGATGGACACAGGATGGCTACTGTGCTGCAAAAGACTCAGGGTACACGTGGGCCTTTAGCCATACGTTAGAACCCGCCTTCCCTTGGTATATAGATAACATCAAGTATACCTAGAATAGAGGCACACTCCCCGTTCCTCTCAGCACACTCTTGCTTCCATCCCTACCTCCTGTTTAAGAGCTAAATGGCTGTTGTTGGTTAAAGGGTGTCCCCTCCAAAGAGCATGTTGACATCTCCACCTGCAGCACCTATGACTAGGGCCTTATCTGACATTAGAGCCTCTGCAGATGGAGGTGAAGCCGAGGCTGTGAGCTAGGCCTGCAACATGCCCAGTGCCCGTGTGAGAAGAGAAGGCACTGTAAGCTTGCAGTCCTACCTCACGTGGTGCATGATGGACTTAGATGGAAGAGGGAGGTGGTTGCAAACAGAGGGACGCTAAGCATCACGCCGTACGCCAGCAAACTGAAGAGATAGGACCCTTCCCTGGGGCCATCAGACCACTGTGTTCCTACTGGCATCTTACTGGATGTCAGAAAACTGAGGAAAGAAATGTGTGTTGCCTCAAGCCAGCTCTCGTACAATACACAAGTTCTCACATCTACCCTTGTGACTGAAAGGCCAGAATGAAGAAGGTGAACCACCAGCTCCTACCTCAACCCGGCACCCTACTCTGATCAGCTGAACCTCACCTTGTCCTGCCCTAACCCTCATGACAATGACATTTACATGTGAGCCAATGCCACTCCCCCCACCAGGACACCAGGGCCAGACCCGGTCACCAGCTGACATAAAGATAAGGTGAGAGCTGCATGCTCAGTGGAGTTCCTGTTCTTTCTCTCTCACTCAGCAAACACATCATACATGAGCAGGTGAAACTGATGTGATTCTACCAGGGACAACCTTGACCACTCTCATTTGTTAGAAGCGAAAGGTAAATGATTACCAGAAGTAATGAGTCTCTTGTGAGCCGCGGTGTCGTGAACCTGAGATTGGAAACTGCCCTCCCACTAGTCCAGGCAAACAGGAACACATGCTGTAAAGACACATGGCCCCGTATTTACCCAGGGGCCCTTGGAAACACAAAGGAAGGTGCCGATGATAAGGACAGGTGGTGGGGAGGAGGGGGAAGAGGAAGATGGCGAGAAGGCAAGGGGGGGCATTTTACTCTCAGATGAAATACAGAAGCGTTCGAGCACTGAATGGGCAGGTCGCCCAGGGTTCCTGGAGTTGCAGCCCCACTCAGCATCTTGGCTACTGCACAGCCAAGAGAGCTAATGGTCTCCACTGGGAGATCCCAGGGCAGAGAGGAGAGTGCTGGGTGGCCAGAAGAGCCCCAACATGGCTTCAGAAAAATGCAATCTCAACAAAAGGGGCCTGGTGTAGAAGTTGGGCAGTGTCCTTGGGAGGTCCCTGCGACACCATCTCAGCATCCAGAGTCCCATGTCTCTACCCTCAAAAGGCTGTGACCCAGGCCCCTTGCCAACAGCGCAATGTCTTTTGCACATTTGCAGAGAATGCCCTACAGTTAGAATCGAGTGATTCCTGGATTCAGGTTTGGCTCCTCCTCCTACTTTGTCATGTGACCTCAGCTCTTTGCCTCAACGCAAATGTAGGAGTAGTGATGTTCTGAAGGATTAAAAGCAATAGTATGGAATAAAACTATTAAGTTCTGTACAAATAGGGACTAAGGCAATGACATCATTGCCAATAAGATTCATAAAATGGTGGTCTGGGACCCGCAGGATGGCTCAGTGGGCAAAGTCACAAAGCCTGATGACCTGGGTTCAACTTCCAACCCCACATGGTAGAAGGGAAGACCCAACCCCCACAAGTTGCCTTCTGGCTTCCACCTGCAAACCACGGCATGAAGGTATACCAATGCACACATGCACATACAGAGACATGTGCACAGGTGTGCACTTAATGAAAAAAAACCAAGATAACGATCAGTAAACAAAAAAAGCGGTGATCTCTCTCCGAATGCTGAGAGAGAAACAAGAACCTAGGCTGTTTAAATGTCTGGGAAAACACTTCATCATCTCAAATACAGCCACAGTCCTTGCCCCCGGAGATTTGCTCTCAGGATCATAACCACCCACTGGTTAATAATCAACAACGGGAAAATACCCACCTAGTAACAGATGGCTCCGGGGCCAGGTGCAAGGCCTCCCTCCGGCACAGCGTTCTCACAAACCTTCAGCTCCTGCCACCCTGGCTCCCCAGCCACCCCAGGGGCACTTACACTTGCTTTCCAAATTAGCCAAACTAGGGGGATACAGACAGCTGTATGCACTGAATAGCTTCTCAAGAAAAGCAAACGAAAAGGGATACAAAGCATGAGTCACGGGAGCAAAGGGTGGAAATGACCCAAATGTCCCAGCTGACAAATGGATAGACCAGACATAAGACATAAGTGGGCTATAAAATGGAATATTGTTTCACCACAAACAGGAGTGATGCATGGATTACTCCGTCATATGGTGAACCTTGAAAGCATAATGCTAAATGAAAACAGCCGGTCGCCGAGGGACACATATGACATCAGTGGTTCTCAACCTGTGGGTCATGACCCTTTCACAGGGGTCGCCTAAGACCATAGGAAAACACATTTACATTACCATTCACAACAGTAGCAAACTTATAGTTATGAAACAGCAATGAAATAATTTTATGGCTGGGGCCACCACGATGTGAGGAACTGTATTAGAGGGCCACAGCATTAGGAAGGTTGAGAAGCACTGCACCAGATGGTTCTGTTTCCATGAGAAGTCCAGAACCAGCGAATACAAAGCCAGAATGCAGATCAGTAGCTGCCAAGATCTTGAAGGAGGAGGCAAAGGGAACACGGCTGATGGGTGGCTAAAACGTTCTAGAGCTAGACTGCCATGATGGTTGTACAACCCTGGGCATGTACTGAAGCCCGGAGAATGCCACATACTTTTTAAAGAATGAACTTCGGGGTTGGGGATTTAGCTCAGTGGTAGCGCAAGGCCCTGGGTTCGATCCCCAGCTCCGAAAAAAAGAACCAAAAAAAAAAAAAGAATGAACTTCATGGTATACGAATCATATCTTAATTTCTGGAAAAGGAAAGGGGGTGCTGGAAGTTCCTGCTGCTTAACTTCCTCTCCTGCTGCCTTTGATGCCCTGGGCCCCAACTGATGAGAGTGTCCTTGCTTTGCAGCAGAGGCCATGAACACACATGGGGCCGAGTGGGGCTTCCTTGCCACTGCCACTGCTGAAGGGCCCTTTCTGCCCCAAACCCAGCACTCATAAGCACCAGCAGCTCAGTTGTGAGTTAGGGAAAATGTTAAGAGTTCTACCTTTTCACAAGGTCCACCCTACAGAGCCAATTAGACCTGAAACGGTGGTCTAGAAACTAGAACAGAACCAAACACTCCAAGAGAATTCAGCCTGAGGCACAGGGGAGCAGAGGAACCTTGGAAGTAAAGCTGAGCTCTGGCCCTAATGAATGGACTCTCTACTTCCTGGTGTCTTTGTTCCATCCTCTGCAGAGAAGACAGAATGGATGAGTTGACTCTAGACTTCTGTTCCCTCTACAGAACTAGTCTTCACACGAGCAGAGAATCATGTGTCACTGGACAAGCTGAGCGAAGCACAGACAGCAGGACTTGGTAGTGAAGGCTTCATGATCAAAGAAGTCTGCTTTGAAGCTAGGTATGGTGGTGCATGCTTTTAATCCCAGCACTGAGGAGGCAGAGGCAGAGGCAGAGGCAGAGGCAGAGGCAGAGGCAGAGGCAGAGGCAGAGGCAGAGGCAGAGGCAGAGGCAGAGAGGCAGAGGCAGAGAGGCAGAGGCAGAGAGGCAGAGGCAGAGGCAGAGGCAGAGGGCAGAGGCAGAGGCAGAGGCAGAGGCAGAGGCAGAGGCAGAGGCAGAGGCAGAGGCAGAGGCAGAGGGCAGAGGCAGAGGCAGGGCAGAGGCAGAGGCAGAGGCAGGCAGGTCTCTGTGGGGTCCAGGCCCTGGTCTCCAAAACAAGTTCCAGGACAGACAGGACTACACAGAGAAACCCTGTCTCGAGAAACCAAGGGAAAAAGGAGGAGGAAGAGAAAGGGACAGAGAGAGGAGGAAGAGGAAGAGAGGAAGAGGAAGAGGAGGAGGGGGAGGAGGAGGAGGAGCAGCAGCAGCAGCAGCTTACCAGACCACTCAAGGCTTATTCTAGTACCCAGATTTGCTGGGGTGTCTTCATGTCTGAAAATGTCTGTCCATGCTAAGTGAACAAGTTAGAGAGCCAGGCTCCAGCCAGAGAGAGACAGGCAGAACAAGAGCCCTAGTGTGAGTGTCTGAGAGGCCTGAACTTGACTCCCACCATCAATCCTGACTAGCCATGTGGTCAGTTTATTTCTCCTCTCTGCCTGTCAGCTTCTGCATCTGAAGTGGTGTTAGTCTCCCTACCCTGCCATTTTCAGAAAGGCTTGGAAACCCCTCAACACATCGTCTGGGTGTATACAGCAGAAACACAATACATGACCACCGCAGCTTTGGTGGTGACGGCTGTTGTCCCAACCGAAAGAAGTAAGTCTGATGGAGAAGGAGCAGGAAGCTAGTCAGAGAGCAGAGGTGGACAGATATAAAATCTGGGTAACCTAGATGTGGGTGCTCCAAAGTCTAGGATGTGAGAGTCCCCACTGCTGCCTTGGTGAAAGACAGAAAGGGGCACCCAGATGCCACAAGTGTATACAGGGGCTGGGGCACTAACATCTATCCTGCCATGCTGGGGCCAATGTGAAAGGAGGGCAGGATCCCGGCAGAACTGACAGGAATGAGAGGGCACGGTGGAGGAAGCGGGCAGATTCTGCCCCCCGGTACAGGAAGGCACAGGTATTACTCACATATGGACACCCAGCAGGGTTGACCTAGGTGTTCCATCCCATCCTCATGCACAGTCTAAAGTCACCACAGAGATTCAGAGCATAATGCTGAACCCTCGGTGACTTGAATCTCCCCCAAACGCAACCCACCCCACCCCAATTCAATTCCATGGTTCATGGATATGGAGACCAGCAGCACCTGGGAGAAACCCGGGAGATGTTATCCGATAGCCTAATTATAAAGCCAGAGAAAAGCAGATGCCTCTCTCTCTCTTCAGAAGTCAGCTTCAGCTGAGCATGCCAGAAAGGAGCAGCCACGACCCCACGAGACTATGTCAGGAAGGACTACACGTTTATAGACGGACATTCACAAAACACCGACGGAATGGCAGGAGCCGGGTAAAGCAAGAGAAGAAGAGGGAGCTACTGGAGTTTACGGGTTCCCATAAGTGCACCAACAGCAGAGGCCCGTGCCGGGGAGGAGGGGAGACAGGGCTTCACAGGAGATCATTATGTATGCTAGGCATAGACTGTACTAAAACCCACACTCAAGCAGCAAGAGACATCTGCATCTGGGAACCTGGGAAAACTTGCTCAAGGCTAGATGGCTGCAGCATCTCCTCAGATGTGTTGGTTACAGACGGCGCTGCCCTTCCCTGGAGAACCTTGAAGCCCTAAACTAGGACAAGGGTAGGAGAAAAAGCAGCCAGAAGGCACAAGACACAACAGGGCCGATGAACCATGGAGAGACAGCTGTGAGCCTCAGGTCACCCCCAGGGGGGCACCCACATGGGCGAGTCACCACTCCTTGAGAAAATGAGTCTTTGCTGAGCAAGCAACTTTCAGGGCTGACCAAAGCCTGAGAGCTCACCCATGAGCGGGTGGTAACTCTGGGGGGTCCAATGAGAGCCTCAAGACCCAACATGGAAATGAGAGAGGATGGGCTTGCACCCCAGATCTCTGACACCAACTCCACTGATCCTTTCCTTCGCCATGAGTATCACTACAGGGTGTGAGGGGAAACACCAGCTTGTGCCCTCTCCGGCCCTCTAAGCTTGAGTTTGGCGAGCATAGCAAGCTGCCCCTGCATAGACAGGATGTCTGCGTTACTTCCAAATACACAAGGTGATCCAGGCAGAGATGAAAAATGCAAACCACCCTAGTGGCACGCCACACCCACATAAAGGAAACAAAGAGATACACATTCGGAAGTACCATGAGGTCCAGGGAAAAGAGAACCCGCCCTACTGGGAGATGAGCTAAGGTATCAGAGAGAACGAGGCAGCTGTCTTTCAAAGGCTGACCGCAGCAATCCACAAGGTCTTCTCATTAACTACTCACCAACATCCCGTGGAAGAAACAGTATTGGTCCCATTGTGCTGATGGGGAAACTGAGGCTCAGACATGTTAAGTAACTTGCCCAAGGTCATGTTACTGGCAAGTAGCACAGCAAGCCTTGAACTAGAGTAATCTGGTTCCAGAGTTTGTGACCCTGAACACCTCCAGCGAAAGGGGGACTTCCATACTGCACTGCTTCTTTGCATGGGTTGCATGTAACCCAGCTGGCTCCCAAGATGGGGTGGGACAAGCTGCATTGCGACACCCCAGCTTTTACAGGAACCTATTCAGAGCAGGTCATGCTGATTGTCCTTTTATGGTAATGGCTCAAAGTTGCCTTCAAGACTGCGTCCATTAAAGCAAAACGGAGCCAGTTAAAGGAAAACGTTGAGCAGGGAGGGGGTTGAGGACAGCAACGTAGGGGACATGGGTACTAAGCAATGTTAACTCTACCTGGCTGGTCTCCAAAGCAGGGTCTGGGTGCTCTGCCTGTCTCCAAGAAATGAATTTGAGGGCAGCAGAGAGGGCTGGAGGCAGAGAGAGGAAGGAAATGGGAGGAGCAGACTGTGTTCATGGCCAAGGAAACGAAAGAATCTGACTCCTAAGGCATTAAAGGCCAAAGCTGAGAGCGTTTGACTGCAGACGGTAGAAGAGAAAGACAGTCAAACAGCAAAAGGTTCAGTTTTCAGAAACACGTGTGGTGGCAGCTTTGACCATAACGGGAAGAACTGAGTTTGCAAAAGGGAGGTGATAAGGCAATTGCCTCAGACACAGTGGGATGGGGAAAGCACTGGACCCTACCCAGAAGCAGATTCCAGGAGCACTGAGGTAATAGGAGG
The DNA here is from genome assembly GCF_011064425.1 of Rattus rattus. Classification (NCBI taxonomy): domain Eukaryota; kingdom Metazoa; phylum Chordata; class Mammalia; order Rodentia; family Muridae; genus Rattus; species Rattus rattus. The sequence goes on from NC_046162.1 coordinate 93,234,320, forward strand.
GGACCATGAGAGGAGAGGCAGCCCCAGGAGAGCTGGTAGGGCTGTAAAAGCAGAACAGGAAAGAAGACAAAGTACCAAAGGAGGGCAATGCAGGCAAGTCACCTGCTAGACCAGGGCCCCACTTCCCCAGCACTTAAGACATCCCTACCCGGCTGCACCTGTGCCCTGCAGCCCTCACCACCTCATTTGCAAACTGCCAGCAGGGCAGCTTTCCTCACATGGTCAGCACCTCTGCTTGCCACTACCTAGCCTCAGCTGAGAACTACGTCATGGTGGGAGCAAAGGCAGCCAGCTACCAAGGTCACAGACAGCCTCAGAGTCAAACACAAAAGCACAAAGTCACAAAGGCACCCGATATCCATCGGTGTTTGCCCTAGCTGGCGAGCATTTCTTAACCTGGACAGCAAGGGTGTGAGCGTTCACTTTATGATTCACTCAGCTTGGATGTATGACATTTATCACGATGAAGCATCGCTTGCAAAGAGTGATAAGTGTGTTCCTTTGCTTCCTTCAGGAAATAGAGATGGAGATATCTTGAGCTCAGACTTCTGTGATAGGCATGTCAGGCTGACCACACGCATTTATCTCATTCGCCCTGAAAGTAACAGTGAGGAAAAGATCTGAATTGCAAAGGGTGCTCAGAAGACGGGGACGGATACGAGATGGGAACTGCCCATGGCATTGTTGAGAAAGATGCAGCCCAAAAGAAGATGCTTCGCCCTAGAGAGCCCAGAAGGCACCAGGCCCTGCACCTGAAATATAGAACCAAACAATGAGGTAGAGAGACTGGAAGATACTGGAAAGGCTGAACCTTTGGAGCACCTCCCCCACTCACTTCCCCACTAGCCGGATGATACGCCCCAGTCCCTACCACCCTGGGGAACGGAATAATCATGGAGAAAAGATAGCATCTAGATGTCTCTGATGGGGCGATCGGCTTGCTAATAACCACTGTCACCCCCATTACTTTGAAGCCCAGAGGCACCAAGCCAACGTCCCCCACTAAACTCCCAATTGGCGTCCCAGTGTCTCACTCTTGAACATGGAGGGAAAGCCGAGGATGACCTGAGGAAATCTCTAACATGGCACCAAAACAAACAAGAGGAACCTTAAGAAAGCAAACAGTGGGAGGAAGCAGGGGGACCTTCAAAAACCACTAGGAATTCATCTCCTCGGAGAGGCAAGATGAGATGCCGTATTCGTGACACATGGAGAAAATGGTATAAAAATAAAATGGTTAGGGTACAAGAAAGAAGAGTTGGGAGTTAGTAAACTAATAGGGAGGCTAAGGTTGTAGTTAGTAGAAGAGTGGTTGCCTAGCCCTAGGTGGGGGAGGGGGAAAGGGAAAGAGGGAGAGAGACTGAAAACACCAAAGGACCTAATATTTGACCAATGAGAGTTTCAGAGAGAAAGATAATAAAACAGAACTGGGAATGGTAGCCAGAGTCAATCTCTAGGTGAACCCCATCTCCTGATGATGCCCTTGGAGGCCCTTTGCTTAAACCATCCTAGTTTCTCAGTTTTGACAAAGACAATGGAACTGAAATACCATTATTTGACTTCCGTGGCTGAGTCACAGGAACTCTCGAAGCTTCCATCTTGATCTCTAGGAACACTTACTCCAAGGAAAGCCAGCCAGCATGTGAGGGCTGACTGCTGAAACTGCTATGCTATGCCAGTCCACCCAGAAAGGTTGTATGGAGGGGGATACCCAGTCAATTCCCAAGGGTTCCAAATCTGGGTCCCAGCCATAGTCCCTGGTCTGTGAAGAAACCATCTTGGACATTTCAGGCCCAGCAGAGAACCTGGGCACTGAGCCAGAGCCAATGAATGACCTTAACATATATATTGCCAGTGGAGCATTCCAGCCATTTCCAGCATCTGAGCCAGCAAGATGAGGTCCCGGATACAGTGAAAGAGATAGGCAGTTGGGTGGTGGTGGCACACAGCTTTAATCCCAGCACTCAGAAAGCAAAGGCAGGTGGATTTCTGTGAGTTTAAGGCCAGCTTGGTCTACAGAGCAAGTTCTAGGACAACCAGGTCTACACAGAGAAACCCTGTCTTCAAGAGAAAAAGGAAAGAGAAAGAAAGAAAGAGAGAGAGAGGGGTTGGGGATTTAGCTCAGTGGTAGAGCACTTGCCTAGCAAACGCAAGGCCCTGGGTTCAGTCCCCAGCTCCGAAAAAAAGAAAAAGAAAAAAAAAAGAAAGAGAGAGAGAGAGAGAAAGACAGACAGACAGACAGGAAGGAACAAATGAACGAACAAACAAACCAGCATGCCTCTTCAATGTGCCCTAACTGAATCCCATCCACAGAAAATGAGAACAGTAAAATAATTATTGTATCATAATAGGAGAAAACTATCAGAGAAACAAATCAAGAAAAATTCCCATGCCTTAGGATCCTAAGCCTCTCAGTCCAGGATAATGAATGATGCAAGATCTACTCAAAGCCTCAGGACAAACAAATAAATAAAAATTCAGTGGTCCTAGGAATATGAATGCCAAGGAATATGAAATATGCCAGCAGATTTTTGCAATGACAACTCTAGAATGCAAGGATATAAAACTCTTCAAAATAATTTGAATCTGCAACTTTATACCCAAACTAACTATCAACCAAACACGGGAGCTGAATCCCAATATTCTAAAACAGCTTCCTTTGGAACAAGAGCTCTGAAAACTGTTTTTCCTTTTACACACTTTCTTGGGAGGCTGTTATTGTAAAGCAACCATCCCTTCAAAGATAGAAGGCTCTAGAGATAAGGTCTCTTGCTAGGAAAAGAAATACATAGAGTGTATAGTAGGTATAAGCTTTCAGGGGGAAAAAACTATTGAGAGGATTATAGTTGAATTAATTACAATGATAAAACAAATCAAGGCAGGCACATAGAAACCTGTGTTACTTTGGAAACCCAGAAACATGAATTAATCCATAATTCTAGGAAAAATAGTTACCCAGGAAAAAAATTTAATTGGAGTTTGTTCCATGGTTTGCTAATGATATTTACACTGTGGTGATTAATATGCAATGACTATCGGATGGACCAATAGATGCTGCCAGGGGGAGGACATGCTATGTGTTGAGGAGTCTGTCTCTCGGCCACTCCATCATTTCACTGTAAAATCATCTCCCACATCTTAGCTCTTCTGAACAAGCTAGCAGTGACATATCAGATAAGGGGTCTCTATCTCTGGTTGAAACTAACTGTCCTGGTGGTGATGACTCAGCACCTCAAGGTAACGGTGTCTGGTAACTGTGTCTGGTCTAGTCAATGGACAAGTTACTCCTTATCTGTGACCGTTCCACTCGTTAGAGGGACAGACACTTAAGCTGTTTCTTCACTCTGAGACAGAGCGAGAGGCCAAGCGCATGCCTGCCTTTCTTTGCTTGTGGCCATGGTAAGATAAATGTCATAGGCGAAGAGTTCCACAAGTGACCAGGCAACCAAGCACAAAAAAACTCAGCCCATAGTGACCAGGAGTGCCACCTCAGGTTAATAACATGCTCAGAGGCACCGCCAGGGACAGCAAAGCTCCGCTCCCTCCCAGGGCTCTGACCTCTTCCTGTCTAGGGAAGGAATGGTAGGAGCCGGCAGGGGCTCCAGCAGCTCTTGCCATACTCTGTGGCTGGAGGGTTTAGAAAAGAGCTGGGCAGACCAGACCACCACTGGATAAGCAAGACCCAAGATGATAAGCGAAAAAGCCACGTCCCCAGAGGCCCCTCCCTGCCTTGCCCTTCATTGGGTCTGTCATGAGTATCCCATGTCTGCCCCTAGCAGGATGCCCAGTACTGAGTAAACAAGAAGTTCCCAGATCATGACAGCTTGGGGACGAGGCTGACTCTAACTCCACTGCAATGGGCTGCCCTCAACCTCTGCCAACCTCAGCAATCTGGTCAACAGCCTGAGGCAGGGTTCACCCACTTCCCTGTCAGTGTGAACTGAAGCTCTTGTCCCTCCTTAGCTTCCTCCTCTGCAGAGACAACAGAAGTGTCTTCACTCTCCCGGTCAGCTAACATTCTCCTGCCTGTACTAAGTGCTTTGAGTATACTATTTCCTTTGATCTTTGCAGTGGTCTATGGTATAGATAGGTGATTGTTCCCCGCCCTCCTTCACAGAATAAACCAGGGCTCCCAGAGCCTAACTGTAACTAAGGGCCAGGTCTGGGATCTGAAAGGGCACTGGAAGATGAGCTTTAGTGGACTCCCTCTGCCTCAGCCTGCTGAAACCCTGGGGTCATTCGTTAACCCTATGTTGGGAGGATAGCTCACATGCCTTAGGGACACCTTCCTAGACAAGTCTGAGATCCAAAGCAACGCTATCTGGGAGAGGACCTGGGACAGGAATCACCCTCATCATCTGTTTCTTCCTTTCCACAGTCTCACTATATAGACTAGACTGGCCTGAAACTCGCAGAGATCCACCTGTCTCTGCCTCTGCCTCTAGTGAGCTGGGATGGATTCCAGACGAGTGCCACCATGTCCATTCTTGTCTCACGAGAATATTATTTTAGTTACATTTTTATTATGTGTATGAGTGTTTTGCCTGTATGGATGTGTGAGCCCAAGGTGGATTCCCAGTGCCTGTGAGGGGCAAAAGGTACAGATGGTTGTGACCTGCCATGTGGATGCTAGGAATCAAACCTGGTCCCTCCAGAGGAGCAACCAGTGCTCTTAACCAACTAGGCGGCCTGAGAATGTTATTTTCTCCACTGGTTAAATCCCTATCAAAAGTCTTTTTCAAGCCTGTAGTCTCTGCACTTTGCTTAGGAGACAATATCTGTAAGATTGTGAGTTTGCGTTCAGCATGGTGTGTGTGTGTGTGTGTGTGTGTGTGTGTGTGTGTGTGTGTGTGTGTGTGTGTGTGAAGACTTGTCTCAGAGCCACAATGCAGAGAAGCTTGAGGCAGAGCAGCAGTTCTCAACCCGTGTGGGTCACAACCCCTTTGAGAGTCACTGACACAGGGGATTGCATATCCGATATCCTACATATCGGATATTTACATTACAATTCATAACAGTAGCAAGATTACAGTTATGAAGTAACAACAAAAATAATTTTATGGTCGGGGTCAACACAACATAAGAAACTGCATTAAAGGGTCACAGCATTAGGAAGGTTGAGAACCGCTGTAGTAGCCTCCTTAGGGTAAGGCCTTGGTGGCTATTATTCTGTTTCTGATCTTTATGTTTTCTTTTCATTTTTTGTTTACATTTATTTACTTAGAGGAGGGCTGCATGTGCATGTGGAAGGAAAAGGACATTGTGTGAAAGTCAGTTTTCATTTCATCCTGTGGGTCCCCGGACACAGACTCAGGCCCTCAGATTTGACAGCAAACATCTTTACCTGCTAAGCCCTCTTGCCAGCCCCAAGATCTTCACATTTCTGTTGTAAATATTAATGTAGACCCATAAGGGAAATGTTTTCAGAGAATCTAATGAAATGGCCTAGGTGGGGGTAGGAGCCCTGCCACATCTGCTTTCTGTCTTTCTGAAGTGGCATGTCAAACTATAATGTCAGGCCCCAGAGAGCAGACCCAGCACCTGCCACCGGGAATCAGGGCTGAGAAAAGACTGGCATTTTGAGCCTTCCTGCTGAATCATTTCTAGCTGCCCTGGTCATTTAAGGGACAAGATGATACATCAACTTCAACAGCGCTGAAGGGTCTGCCCTGGAGGCAGAGTTCTCCTCCCCAGGGGCACTGAAGGCAGCCTCAGCAGGCAGCTGGAGCCACTGAGAATGAAAGATCCCTGCCCAGGGCCACCATCCCCTCTTCCCAGATCGACTCTGTGCCCCAGTTTGCAAGACCAAATGATGACCGGAAAAGGCCACTCCTAGGCCAGCCAAAAAGTTATCCAAGCAAGCAGGCAGAGATTAATCCCCTCATCTGGAACTGGTGCAAGCACAGGAGGGAACCGCCAAGCCCCTGCCCACTAGAGGAGCTAGTCACAGCCACAGGACTCAGAGAGGCACATGGTCGAGGCTCTGCTGGCCAGACACCGGTTCAGTCCCACAAGTCACCTGGTTCCTTTGAACATCTGGAGACTATTTGTGGAAAGAAGAGCTCCTGCTCCGTGCCCGCCCCAGAGGAAGCATGAAGAAGCCTTCCAGGCAGATCCTGCCAGAAATGGGTCTATTTACATACCAGGCTACCGGCACTCAGAGAGGGAGCTGCCTCACATGGCCATCTTGCTTCCAGGGCGCACTCCTGTGCTACAGGCCCTTCAAAAAGCTTTTTGCTCAATTGCATAGATCCTTCATCCTCTCATCCACTTTGTTTTAATTTTTCTATTTTATGTGTGTTGGCATTTTGCCTTTATGTGTGTCTAAGAACATATATGCCTGATTGGGGTGGGGGTGCATAAAAGGGCATTGAATCCCCTGAAATTAGTGTTAGACAGTTATGATCTGTCAAATGGCTGTCAGGGATCAAACCCATCTCCTCTGGAGGAACAACCAGTCTTCATTACCACTGAGCCATCTCTCTAGCCCCTTCCCATATACTTTAAGATGCCTCTACCTAACACAGAAAAAAATGTATGGAGTTGAAATGTTGTTTAGGAATAGTAGGAAGAAAAGTCTACCCATATTCAGAGAGAGAGAGAGAGAGAGAGAGAGTATGGTATGTGTGTAATATGGGGATATGTGTGGGGATATGTGTGTGTGTATATGGGGCATGTATGGATGTGGTATGGGTGGAGTGTGTGTTTGTGTGTGTGTGTGTGTGTGTGTGTGTGTGTGTGTGTGTGTGTGTGTGTGTGTGTGTGTGGGGGAATGTTTTCAATATTTTGGATCTATGGTTGGTTGAACTCAGGAATGTGGTCCCTGGGACTACGGAGGGCCAAAGCTGTAACAATCTTCAGTGGCCGTGTTTCTGTGTTTACTACGGTCACCTTCCCCACCAAACACAGTTCTGTGTGCTGATCTGGATAAAGCATGTAGTTTCCTCTCATCTAGGGAGGAGTCAGCTCTGGCTGGGGAGAGGCAGACTGCTTACCTAGCTAAAGAAAGTGCACCTAGTCAGTGGACGAACTGCACCTTGAAATCCAGATCGCTAACTGGAAGGTCTGGACTGAACTACCTGCATCTGCTAGAGGGAAGGAAGGAGGTAGAGAAGGAACAGAAGGACCATACGGCCCCTGAGCTCTGTGTTCTCCTTGCATGCTCTCCCAGCTCTGCGTTCTCCCAGCCCAAAGCAAGACATGGACTACGTACATTACACTTAGTGCCCTCTGACACTCGCGGCCCTACCAAAAGAAAGTAGATCTTATTCACAATTCAGATGAGAAGCTTCCAGGGATGACACCCTGTGCTTCTCAGACCTACAGGCATGCACCTCAACAGTGCTGAACAAGCAATTTCTGACTGGCCCAGAAAAGGGCTCATCCCTCCCTGGGGAGAGGAATTAAGACATGGAAAAATAACCACTGCTTTCTGTCCAGTTCTTTGTGTGCCTCAGAGACTGGCTGAGGTCTCCAACCTCCTGTGTGCTTCCCGGGTCTCTCTGGACAAGAAGGGAATGAGGGAGGAAAGGCAAGTGACTATTTACCCCCTATCAGAGCTTCAGAGACAAGAGTAGCAAGGACCCCAGTCTCACGGCAGCCACCTAAAGTGTATGCCAATTGCCCTACAGCCAGCAGGAACAAGGCCAGCAAATGCCCAAAGCTTGAAATCCAACACTGAAGCAAAACATCTCTATCCTGCTCTGAGCTACAGATGGGACAGATAAGTAAGATTCATAAAAATGTGTTTGTTTTGGAGATTTATGGAACACAAGAGAGGGGAGGAGGAGGGAATGAGAACCAGGAGGATTGTGGGCAGGGTAGAAAGAGGAGAAGAGCCAGGAGACTGGGAAGCTTCCCATAGGTCGTCAGACGACGCAAAGGCCACTTTCTCCAGCTGCTGGCCCTGCCCACATGTTCCTTCAAGAACTGAGGGACCTTGAAACACAGACAGAATGGAGGTCACAGTGATACGGGACCTGCTAACATACACAAGAGCCCGGTTCATACCTAGCACCATGAAAAGGAAGGCAAAGGAGCCGGAAAGGGGGTTCAGCAGTAATGAACACTGACTGCTCTTCCAGAGGGCCTGAGTTCAAATCCCAACAACCACATGGTGGCTCACAACCATCTGTAACTCCAGCCCCAGGGGACCCAACATCCTCACCTAGCGTCTTGGGGCACCAGGCACACACATGGTATACAGATGTGTGTGCAGAAAAAATACCTATATACATAAAAAAAATACTTTTTCTTTTCCCAGATAAGAAAAGAAAGAGGGGAAAGTCCTTAGAGCTTTTGAATATCCAGCCCCAAGGTCACCCTGCGGATCTCCGGCCAACAAAGATCACTCCTAAGCCCCCTTCTCTGACACCAAAGTCACTACTGAAAACAGGCCTGGGAGGTGCCCACAGGATAGACCAGAGAGCATCGGAGTCCACATTCCTTCTCCTTGGGTAGCTAGCATTTGTTCTGTGGAGTAAAGCACCCACTATGGGCCAGCACTGGCCTAACCTCTAGGGACATGGCATTATCAGGTTACTCTGGAATCTCTGCTTCCCTCCCGATGGGCTATGATGTCACCTCGTCCTCAACCACCTCCTAGACTGCTCCTCATCTCTATCATCACTGTTACATCATCGTCTCTCACCCAGGTAATAGCTGCCACATCCAAACCTAGCTCCAATCCGTTCTCCAGGAAGAAAAGACACAGTGACCCTTCCTGAAGGAAAAGCTGGTGACACCCAATAGGATGGTCATAACTTAAAACAAAAAAACAAACAACAACAAAAAAGCACAGAAAACAACAAGTGTGTCGGCAAGGCCAAGCAGATAAACAGGAACGCATACAAGGTTGAGGGAATATGAAATGGCGCATCCTCTTTGGAAACCAGTTTGGCAGCTTCTCCAAAGTTAAACAGAGTCACCACGTGACCCAGAAGTTCTACACCAAAAGAACTGAAAACAGGTGTTCAAACAGAAAACGTGCACATGAACGCCATAGCAACACTATAAACAGTGGCCCAAATGTGCACGCATGGGTAGATAAATAAATAAAATGTGGTATAGCCACACAACAGGCTATTATTCAGCCTTTAACCGGATATAAAGTAGCAATATAGGTCATGGCATGGTGAACCACAAAAATGTTACGCTAAGTGAAAGAAGCCAGCCACAGAAGACCACAAGTCATGTGATTGCATTTACTACGAGGGAGATGCCCGGATCAGCCAAAGCCATTGAGTCAGGCATTAGAGAGGTGACTGCCAAGGGCAGGAGGGAGGAGGGATGGAGAGTCGACGTTTGGATGAGGAGTTCTGGAGGAGGAGGATTGAGACACTTGTAAAATATCTAAAATAAACCTGATGCCACGCAGCAGAGCATATCAATAGGCCTCTAAAATGGTGCATTGTATGTGGCGTGGATTCTTACCAAGATACAGTGAAAACTTGCCCGGCATCCCAGCACTCAAGAAGCAGAGGGAGGAGGCTCCTGAGTTCATGGCCTACCTGCGTCACCTGTTGGATTCAAGGCTAACCTAAGCTTGCCTAACAAGGCCCCATCTCAACAGAACGAAAGGAGAGAAATAAAAGCCAAGTAGATGTTGTTCTCCCTCCAATGGTTCCCTCCTCTCTGACACCCTCAGTGCCCCCCACCCCGCTGCACCCCCACCCCCTGCCTACCCTCCTCACCCACTCAGGCTGAATGAGCACCGATGCCTCCAGCTGGCCATCCTCACATTCGCACCAGTCCGCAGAGCATGCCCCTTCCCTCCCATAGCCACAATTCTCCAGATTTTGTCCAGCTACGTCCTGGTCACCCTAGGCCTCTGCTCTATGGCCCTTCCTTGAGATGTCACACAGGGATGTCTCCTGGGCCCTAATATTCTCTATTGCTGCCCACCCCACTTGTAATAGCCAATTCAGTGTCTGTCTTCCCAGTTGGACTATGAATACCAGGCATGAAGTAATCTGCCTCATTCCCTCCAGGTCCTCCTCAAAGAACAGCTTCCAGGGTGTCAAGCTAAGGAGAAGGACCAGGGAGGCGCAGAACCCTTCACTGTAAGAAGGGCATGGAGACCAGGCCAAACCATATGCTGGAGGGAAGGAGCCAAGCCAGGGCATGGCTGACTGTGCCTGGTCAGCAGAGATGGTTAATAATGCTGTGCATGCATGTGTGTGCCACACATATACACACGTACACACACACACACACACACACACACACACACAAGTATGTGCATGCACACACGCAGGTACAAAAAGTTGATAGGAAACAGCCATAGCATAAACCATCTTAGCCATCTTAACATATACTCTGTGTCATAAGGAATGGTAGAGCCCAGTCCCAACGGACAGGTATACAAAACCCTCCCACACCTAAGGCTCAAGGGGCATTGAAGGAGAGGGGGTGGAAAGACTGTAAAAGCCCTATTGCTGTGAGATTGTAGCCCCCTAGAAAACTCAGAAGCAACATCCATAAAGTCTCACCAACATGGCCGCTTAGAGATGACCTGAACAAGGAGGAGGACGCCGGGAGACAGGCTAATGTGGAAGGAGGAAAGCTCGCAAGGCTGCAACACTACGTAAGAACTACAGGCAAGTAAGGAATGCAGGACAAAGTCTTCCCCAGGGAAGAGCGCACCAACTGTTTGTCGCACACCCAGGGGTCAGCCCTGAAGACATACATACAAGTAACAGCATATAGGCTGAGCAGGCTATATTTAGGGCTATATGTATAGACATAGTCATATATGTATCTAATAACAGTAATAAATAGAGGCTGTAAATTTGAAAGAGAGCAAGGAGGCGTATATGAAAGGGTAGAGAGGGGAAAGGGATGGGAGAGATGATGTCATTACAGTATAATCCCAAAAATAAAAAGAAATGCTTAAATGTTAAATGAGTACTTTTTTGTAATGTCTATGGTGTTGCAACAGACAACTATAGTCTAATTCCAGAACTGCCCACCTATCATCCTGGAAGGAAGCTGGTCTGTTCCTGTATGAATAGCTAATAAAATCGTGTGGTTCAAAAACCAAAAACTGATCAGAAAAATCTACTTTGCTGTATCTTTTTATTATTATTTTATGTGTATTATGTGTGTCTATGTACCACACGCATGCCTAGAAACACGCATGCCTCATGAAAACCAGAAGAGGTGTCAGGTGCTCTGAAACTGGATTTACAGGTACTTTTGAGCCGCCATGTGCGTACTGTGAGTTGAACCCTAGGCCCCTGGAAGGACAGTCAGTGCTCTTAACCACTGAGCTAGCTACCAAAGCCCCCACTTGGCTTTATCTTTATTCCAATCTATCCAGTTCCTGGTCGGCCCTTGGAATGACTTTTACACACCCATTCGAAGTTTCTTTATGCAAATATACTACAGAGAGAAACCCCTTTGTAGCTGTGGGAGTCAATCCTCACTACCTCAACCACCCGCTGAAGCCTCACCTCCCAAAGTCTGAGGATACACTAAATCCCTTGTACAGAATGTCACGGTACTTCCGTATAACCTACACAACCCTTCCTCAACTCAAAATCATCTCTCAGTGATTCTTGACAACTAAAACGACGGCAACACTTTGAAAACAGCGCCACACCATCTCATTTAGAGAATGGTGGGAACTAAAAAAAAAAGTCTGCACATGCTCAGTACAAGAACAATTCCTTCTCAAAGAGTTGCCATCAAGTTTGGTTGAACCCATGAGGACAGGTCCCGAGGATGCAGAGGGCCAACTCTACAAGCCTGCATAAACACAAAGTCTTGTTTCCCCATTTTCTCACACAAAAGCAAGCATCTGCTACATTCTATCCTGCACCTCGCTTTCACTATGTGAAGCTTTTTGGGAACCATGAGATCATCACCCAAACCGCTTCTCCATTCTTCAAGTTCAGGAGCTGTCTGCGGCATGTATGCAAAACGACCAATTTGATCAGTTCCCTCTAGACAGGCATCTGGCTGTTTGCAGTATTCTGGTAACTCAAATAATTCTCGGAAAATACCAGTCAATGAGCTGGTACACCCCTCCCAACTCTGAAGTCTGAGAAGGGATTCACTGTGTCAAAAGAAAATACGTTTTCACCTTCTGGGCGCTCTCTCTCTCTCTCTCTCTCTCTCTCTCTCTCTCTCTCTCTCTCTCTCCCTCTCTCTCCCTCTCTCTCTCTCTCTCTCTCTCTCTCTCTCTGTGTGTGTGTGTGTGTGTGTGTGTGTGTGTGTGTGTGTGTGTGTGTGTGTGTGTGTATGCAGTTCACATGCAGGTAGAGGTCAGAGGACAGCATCAGCTATCATCCTCAGGAGCTGCCCACCTCCTTTGAGACAGTCTCTCACTGGATTGCAGCTCATCGATTAGGCTAGAGCGGCCGACCAGTGAGCCCCAAGAATGCTTCTGTCCCTTCCGTGATGACACTGAGATCACCCACATGTACCATGATGCCTAGCTTTTTATTCCGGTTCTGAGAACTGAACTCAGGTCCCCAAGCTGTTGAGCCATCCCCCAAGTCCCACTGAAAAGACTCTTACCACTATATGGCCTACCCTCTGGCTCCCAGAACAAGCACCCTCCCCATGCCGACTTGGAAATAAACACAGCATCGTGTCCAATTGCAATTCCCTCCTTAGAACTTGCCTAGCTACAGTTGTTGAAAAGTGGCTTCCCTTCCTCTGTAGAGGTCAAGAAGCTAAAACTTTTGCTCAAAGTGATCTACAACCATGGACCCAATATCACAGAGACAGATGACCCGGGAGGATAAAAGCAATCCAAGAGAGACACCAAGTCAAGAGACAGAGAGGGACAATGCAGATGGCCCTGGAGCCAGCTGCTCCTGACCGAGGTCCTCCCACACGTGGGAATGCCTGCCAACGACCTGCTCTGTGCAGCTAACTAGGCTTTCTGGCTCTCAAGGGGCCTGATTAGTGTGCAGTGTGCAGAAAGGAGAATCCCAATTTGGATATAATTGGAGAAATGGGTAAAGATGCAGATGTGACTCTGTGGGGGCTGGATGAGCAGACAAGAAAAGAAAACAGAGGTCGTCCCCAGGTTCTGTCTCCAAGCGAGGGTTACGTATGTTTTTTTTTCAATTTTAGTCTCTGTAACCTTTCTGCTTTTTCTAAATTTTCTGCAAGGAACACGGATTCTAAAATATATTACAATTAGAAATAATAATAATTACCTCAGTTTGGCAGGGAGCACCCAAGAATGAATGGAGAGGAAGGCTCCCAGCCATGCAGTGATCAAATCATGCCCAAAGCCCAGACTGTAGGCTGCCCCTCACAGGATGGCCTGGAAGGTCCCATCTACTGTGTCACTGAATCCAAGCCTTCACTAGAACGGCCCAGACTCTTCCCTCCACACTGCTCTCAGGCCCCATGCTGAGCCTCTGGAAACAGCAGAGACCCACCCAACGCTGTCTGTGAACTGTGCAGAGGGGAACGCCTGGAGGAAAGGGTGGCCCACGCAAAGGCGCCCAAGGCTTCCTTGACTGCTTCAGGGACTCCCCTTACCCATCAGGCACGTGAGGGGTAGGGCCACTAGGGACCTTTAACTTCACCATATGGAGGGTTTAAAAAGAGAAGACTTTGGCTTGCTTGAGGTCCTCAAGGCTCATGGGCTCTAAACATGTCTCAGTGCTTAGAGGCTGGGCTAAGACTACCGTGCCCAGCACATCTTCAACCAGACTCAGACATCCTCTCATTTCGCCTTCCACATGGAGGGTCTCAACAGGGTCTCTTTGGAATCTTCAAACACTTGGGATAAAACCCATTGCTAGCATCCGTTCCTAGAACTTTCCACCACCCCAACTAAAAACTCTATATCCACAAAACAGATAATAATCCACGAAACCAAGATCCCCTACTCTAGGCCCCGGAAATCTATATCCCACTTTCTACTCTAAGTTTGCACAGGCCAAGCATCTCGAGAGTATGCTACAGACTAAACAGCTATGAACTCCCAAATCCATATGCTGAGCTCCTCCCACCTCCCCCCATAAAGCGATGGTCTTGGGAGGTGATCGGATTGGTAGGGCATGACTGTATGAATGGGGTTTACTCCCTTATAAAGGAGTTCCCACTAAACTACCCTGTATCTTCCTCTGTGAGGACATAGTAAAAAGATGGCTGTCAGGACTGGAAAGACAACTCAATGGTTAAGGGCACTTGCTGCTCCTGAATTTGATCCCCAGTGCCCACACGACTCAGGGCTATCTGTAACTCCAGTTCCAGGAGCTCTGACACCCTCTTCTGGCTTCCACAGCCACTAGACATGCATACGGTACAGGCAAACAAGCAGGCAAAACACGGATATACATAAAATCTCTTTTGAAAAGGAGGAGGAGGAGGTGGTGGAGACACCTAGGTACAGGAAGAGGCCTTCATCAGGTACCACATCGGTCAGGGCCTTGACTGTGTAATTCTCAGCCCCTAGATGGTAAGAAATAAATGTCTGTGGCTTAAACCATCAGGTTTCTGAAACCTTGTTACAGCAGCTAGAACAAAGTAAGGCAGAATGGAACCCCCAGGGACCTGTCTCTTTGTGTTTGGCTCATTTCACCTACCATAATGTCTTGATTTCCTCCATGTTGTGAGACGATTCCATGCCATTTGCAGCTGAAGAGTACTCCATTATATGAGTCTACCACATTCTGCTCATCCATCCATTGCTGGAGGACACTTGCGTTACCTCCACACCAGACTGTTCTAAATAATAACTGTTCAAGTCTGTGTTTTTAAGTCTTACATCCTAAGAGTAGACTTGCTGAATAAAACTTCTGATGGCTGCAATAATTCCACTCAAGAACAAGCAGAAAGGGTCCCTTCCTCTTATCCCCATCTCTCAGCAAGGAAAACTGAGGGCTGCGGATCAAGCACTGTAGACATTCTGGATTATTACATATCTGTGGCCTCCCTGGGTTTTTCTGTGAGGTTTCACGCTGCCCCTCTGCCCTTCTGCAGTTTTGTTTCTAGCTCTCAGACTCTGAAACTACTTCAAGGCCTGGTCATCCAACAGGGAAGTGGATGGCACAGAAGCAGCTCCTCTCTTAGCCAGGGCCCTGTGAACAAAAGCACTGTCAGCCAGGGGCTGCAAACAGACTAAACTCGAGAAATGCAGGCTTTCCTGGGTGGTGAACAACCGGGCCCCATGATACATTAACAAGAGGATAGGAAGCACTGCCCAGTCCTAGACCTGAGGGGTTAGCCTTGCACTGCAATGTCTGACAGCCTCACTGTTCAAGACAGGCTCAAGAAAAGGGGTTCCAAACTGCAGGACACCAGAGACCCCAAGACCTGCCAGAAAAAGCCTTGCCCAGCGCAGCCATGGCACTCTGAATCTGGGAAAGATCAGCAGCTAAGCTTCCAGCCAGAAATGCGAGGCTGAACCAAGATCAAGACCATCTAACCCACCCAGCCAGGAGACAACCATGAGACAGCCACTGCTGGGGCTCCTACCTGCCCACTGCCAACAGCACAACTTCCTCAGGCCGCCCTTCCTTTGTTCTCAGCCAAGCTACTCCTCTCCTGGAACCAGGAATGGCCACAAAACCTTGACTCCTGAAAGGCATCCTATCCCTCTAGCCAAAGATCAAAGGTGGGGATTTTTTTTTTTTGTATGTGAGCGCTTCACCTGAACGTATGTATGTGCACTGCATGTATGTCCAGTGCCCAAGGAGGCCAGAAAGGGTGTTGGGTCCTCTGGAACTGGAGTTACAGACAGTTGTGAGGTGCCGTATGGATGCTGGGAACCAAACGCAGAGGCTTGGCAACAGTAGCAAGAACTCTTAACCCCTAAGTCATCTCTCCAGCCCCAATATTGCTCATTACTTCAGATAAATTACCAATCAGAATTGGTTATGGTGGCTCATACCTATACTCCTAGGGAGTCTAAAGCAAGGTCAAGTACGAGGTCAGACTAAGCTGGAGAGTGTGACCCTATCCCAAAAGTCCAAACAAATAAAACCAATCAGAAGCAGAGTTATTTGGGGTGAGCCCTTGCCATTCCTCTAAGGCACAGACTGTCTGTGCTCTGCTTAGTGGGACTGCAGCGCAACACACAGTGCAGTTCTGGGTGCCACACTGCTGATTCTGCGCTGGGATGCTACACTGGCTGGGAATGTGGAGCAGGTAAGTCTTCCACTGCCTAACCTGGCCTTCTTTCCCCGACATTCAAAACCAGCCTCAGCGCGCCCTCAGTCCACCCCGACAACCTCGTTTCCACCAATGCCCAGATGAAATCCACACCACCGTCAGCCCAGCTGAAGTGACCCTGCGCCTTTCCCACCTCCATTCCTTTGTTGGTGATCTCTAGCTAGAAAGCAGTTCTCCACCTCCGCTCTCCTGGTGAAGATCCTGTCCAGCCATGAGCCATCTAGCCAACCACTGCATGATGTCTCTCATGGGTGTTAGACCTGACTTCTGACCTCCCAAATACCACTTCGGAGCCCACACTTTCTGTCGTGGGTTCCCCCTGACATAACAGGTTTCTCTGGCTTGAGTCGGGAGGAAGGTCTTGTCCCCTCGACCCTATCTCATGGGCCCTAGAACACACCTGCACTCCATAGATGCCAACCGAGGAGAACGCAGGAGTTGGGAGTTTAGATCATACCCACTTCCACAAGAGCTGCAACGGCATTTGTATTTAAGAGTGGAAACAGGACTGGGTACGGTGAGGGCTAAAGGCACTTTCCAGAAATGAGGTGTGGCTCAGAGGGATAGTGATGTGGGCCCAGGTGCCTCTGTTCCTATGGCTTCCCACAGCCTGTGTCCAGCCTCCACACGGCCATGCCCTTGGGAGACCTTCTCAGATACCAGGGTTTGTCTTTGTTGACATTACACTCAGAGCCTTTCCCAGAACACACTCAGGTCTACTTTCCAGATAGCGCGTTTCTGTTACCTTCATAGTTTCTGCTTCTGCATCTTGGGTTAACTATCTTATTAAAATATATGTCCTATTAAATTACAGAGCATGTGGGTAACCGTGGCTGCAGCCAGGCCCTGCAATTCCTGTCTAATTAGCAAGGACAGCTGCCAGGCAGCCAGGATGCCCTTCGGCTTTTCTGAAGCCTAAGACGACACACCCTTCCCCAACTTGATGCTCCTTCATCCCTCAGCGTAGACCAAGAATTCAGAAGAAGCCTGGCTGCTCCAGACACCTGTCCTGGCCCCTCCATATATGTGTGTGCATGAATGTGTGTGTGTGTGTGTGTGTGTGTGTGCATGTGCATGTGTGCATGAGTGTGTGTCTGTGTGGGTGCGTGTATGTATGAGTGTGTGTATGCATGAGTGTGTGTGTACCAGTATGTGTGTGCATGAGTATGTGTGTGTATGAGTGTGTGTATGCATGAGTGTGTGTGTACCAGTATGTGTGTGCATGAATGTGTGTGTGTGCATCTGCATGTGTGCATGAGTGTGTGTCTGTGTGTGTGCGTGTGTGTATGAGTGTGTGTATGCATGAGTGTGTGTGTACCAGTGTGTGCATGCGTGCGTGCGTGCGTGCGTGCGTGCGTGCGTGTGTGTGTGTGTGTGTGTGTGTCTGTGCACGCTCACGCACATGCGCATGTGGTGTGCTCAGCTGCCACAAGTTTTATGTTTGGAGTTTTGTTCCAAGCCTTCTCTGCAATCCCCTTCCTGAGTACCGAAAAGCAAGCACAGCAAGCTAAGCACTTTGACCAGGGTCACCGCATTCTGAGTAGGAAGGGGAAAGACATGGAATTAGGCATCAGACTGTCCCAGAGCTGCTACACAAGCTGGGTGACAGGAGACACTACGAAAAACAGACTGACTGGAAATAATTGACATTACAGGAAATAAAATTAAGTGAGGTCCAGGCACCATCCCAGAGTGAGGCCAGAGTGGATTCCATCTGGACTCCCAGACTAGCGCATGCCCAGAGTGGGGCTCCATCCACACTCTGGCCCCACCCCCTCTCTATATTTTCTTATGCTTATGTAATACATAATTTCTGTCACCTTCTGTGAGGGTCATTCCAGAGGTGAGGAGAGAGGAACTTCTAAGGCAGGTCCACAGCACCATTTCAGCCAGCTCCTACAGGGAGCCCAGCTCAGCTGCAGGTCTCCTTGGACTGATCACAAAGTACCTAACCCAGGCCAGCAGAACCAAGGGAGAGGCAAGGCTGGGCTTACAGAGTTACCCTGAGAGCTCCTCACACTAGGCCTCATGTCTCTCACATCCTGTGCATCAAGGCTGAAGCAGATATCGCTGTGTGTAAGTGTAGACACGTAGAGGGGGTCAGTGAACAAGCTGCCCCCATTTTAGGGAAGGCCCCAGTAACTTTGCCAGAGCTACTGGTTTCTCCAGGGAAGGCTAAAAGAACAAGTTATAGCATGGAATCTACAATCATAAAATATAAACTTAAGGGGAAAAAATAAAGACAGAAAAAGCTCCATGACTTCAAGGCTAGCCTGGTCTACATAGCAAGTTCCAAGTTAGCCAGAGCTACACAATGAGATCCTGTCTCAAGAAAATAAGTGACAGAAAAATGGCCCAGTTTTCAAAAGCACAGGCTGCTCTTCTAGAGGACCCGGGTTTAATTTCCAGCACCCACGTGGCAGCTAACAATCATCTGTAACTTCAACTCTGGGGAATCCAATGCCCTCTTCTTGCCTCTGTGGCAGCAGGTATGTATGTGGTGCCCAGGCACACATGCAGGCAAAACACTCATACATATAAAATAAAGATAAATAGACCTCAAAAAGAATAGGAGACCTGATATGTGAACTTAGCATGGACTCTAGCAGATGGCTGCAGCACCAGACAGGATTCTGATTCTCCGACATCCATTCCATAGCCCCAGCACCCACCACAGGGTGTACTGAAGAGGTTCCCTAAGGATCTGAGGACCCTGCAGCATCCACTTTCTGACCTTTGCTCAGGGTGCAAGTTCCTAGGTGGCAGGGATGGCACGGCTGTCACAGTGAAAGACAGGGGACCCCTGCTGCCACTCCCATTCTACTCTGCGATTCCATGTTGATGAACCAGCTGGCCCTCCTGAAGCTGGATAGGGTGCTTTACCACCGAGAGGACTCGCCCGTGACTTCAGGAGCCGTCATCATGTCCTGCCTGAGTCTACCTTACAGCACTCTCTGTGGTAGTAACAAGCTTTCTAGTAAAGAAACGGACCAAGGCAAAGGCAGAAAAAGAGACAAGGGAGGGAGACTTTCACCAAAAGACCTGACCCTTCTTCCTACAGAGAAGTAGGCGAGCCCCAAGGTGCCACAGAACCAGCTCTCTCAGGGCACTCATGAGGCCAGTGTGTCTCCAGAGAGGTGCCCAGCTCCTGGAGGGCTCCAGGCAGGACTTGGCTAAAGCACCAGCCTTCACGAAACAGTGTGGTCACAGCTGATAAGCTTAAAAGCAAGTGACATGTTTTTAAAGCACCCTTGCTCCAAGGGCAGTGAATAATCACAGCATTGGCTCCAGTTCTCACTGACTATGTCTGGAAGAAGAGAAGGGCAAACCAAGTTCACTCAGCCCTAGAAACCGGTCTTTGTTCCCTAACACCATTCTAGGGCTCCCACTCACACACCCCAATGTTGAGCTGAGCACAGAGGTGCACAACTGTAATTCTAGTCCTTAGAGGGCCAAAGAGAGAAGGATCATGAGTTCAGGCTAGCCTGGGGCTATACAGCAAGTTCCAAGTAAGCCTGAGTTATAGAAAAAGACCATGCTTTTAGAGAGGAAAAAACTATGTGTCTGTTTTATGTGGGGGGGTACACAGGTCAGTGTGTATGCAGAGCTCTTGGCACTTTCCCCTAAAGATGTGCACCCTTATCACGTACACGACGCTTCCATATATTAGTAACAGAAGCCCAGAATGCATAGAGAGCTTATATCCAGCCAGGCACTGCAAAGGGGCTTATCTTAGGTTCTGAACCCCTGCTAAGGCTTGAATCTTCAAATGCCCCAGGCGGCTAGGAAGTTGGCTCAGCACCCACAAGGTGACTTACAGTTCCAGGAGACCTGACACCCTCTCCTAACCTCCACAGGCACCAGGCACACATGTTGCCCACATATATACATGTCGGCGAAACACACGCATACATAAAGTAAAAGTAAATTAATCTCTTTAAAAGTCCCCGGTGTTCAGTGAGAATGGCTAAGATCAAAACTCAGGTGACAGCAAATGCTGGCGAGGATGTGGAGAAAGGGAACACTCCTCCATTGTTGGTGGGGTTGCAGACTGCTACAACCATTCTGGAAATCAGTCTGGAGGTTCCTCAGAAAATTGGACATTGAACTGCCTGAGGATCCAGCTATACCTCTCCTGGGCATATACCCAAAAGATGCCCCAACATATAAAAAAAAAAGACACGTGCTCCACTATGTTCATCGCAGCCTTATTTATAATAGCCAGAAGCTGGAAAGAACCCAGATGCCCTTCAATAGAGGAATGGATACAGAAAATGTGGTACATCTACACAATGGAATATTACTCAGCTATCAAAAAACAATGACTTTATGAAATTAAGAGGCAAATGGTTGGAACTGGAAAATATCATCCTGAGTGAGCTAACCCAATCACAGAAAGACATACATGGTATGTACTCATTGATAAGTGGCTATTAGCCCAAATGCTTGAATTACCCTAGATGCCTAGAACAAATGAAACTCAAGACGGATGATCAAATGTGAATGCATATCGCTCCTGAGAGACACAGCCAGAATACAGCAAATACAGAGGCGTATGCCAACAGGAAACCACTGAACTGAGAACAGGACCCCCGTTGAAGGAATCAGAGAAAGAACTGGAAGAGCTTGAAGGAGCTCGAGACCCCATATGTACAGCAATGCCAACCAAACAGAGCTTCAGGGACTAAGCCACTACCCAAAGACTATACATGGACTGACCCTGGACTCTGACCTCATAGGTAGCAATGAATATCCTAGTAAGAGCACCAGTGGAAGGGGAAGCCCTGGGTCCTGCTAAGACTGAACCCCCAGTGAACTAGACTGTTGGGGAGAGGGAAGCAAGGGGGGGAGGGTTGGGAGGGAACACCCATAAGGAAGGGAGGGGAGGGGATGTTTGCCGGAAACCGGAAAGGAATAACACTCGAAATGTATATAAGAAATACTCAAGTTAATAATAAAAAAAAAAAAAAAAAGTCCCTGGTGTTATTAAGGCTTGTGTGTTCAGTAAGGGTTTGATTGACAACTGATGGGCTCCTGAGGGGTTGCTGGAACAAGAGAACTCTGACGTCATGCATGGGTCCCTCTGCTGACCCATTGGTAGCTGAATAGACCTAGGGGGTGGGGTATAGTTAGAAGACAGTAGGCAACTGAAGGCATGCCTTTGGAAGGGGTACCTTGTCCTGAATCCTTCCTCTTCATCTGACTGCTTCCCTCTACGGTGATGTGGCCAACTCCACTCTTCGCCACCCCCCTCACACCCTACCCTCTCTGCCAGGATGCTCCGCCCCTTCATAGGTCAACAACAGAGGTGGCTGGTGTAGTTGAGTCAAGAGCACAGCCACACAGAACGTGGGAATGGGACCCTTATAGTCCCAGGACTGGGGAGGCTGAAGACACATGATTTCCAGGTTATTACAGGAAGACCCTATTCTCAAAGCAAATGACAACAAAAGATATTACACAGCCTCTCAAACAGGTTAAAACTCCTGAAGCTCCACTTCTAACTGTGCTTATCACCGTTCTCGGCCTCTGAGTCTCAGCTCCTCAAGAACAGAGGAAATATCAAATAACTAGCAGAGCTTAGGGGTTGAGTTATAGCCTGACTGCCATCCATCAGGGGCCCTGGGTTTAGTCCCCATCAGTCCCACTGCAAACTAAAATAGAAAAGAAGAAAACTTAGCAGAATTCTAAAGGTGTACACGTAAGCCCTTAGCTCAGGGACTCGCAAATAGAAAGCTACAAAATGTATTGGTTTGGGGCTAGTGAAGATGGCTCAGTGGATAAAGCCCTCGCCCCGTGAGCATGAGGACCAGAGCTCGGATCCACAGAACCCATGTCAAACCTGGGCAGCCACGGCATCTTAATCCCAGCACTTGGGAAGCAAGGACTTGGGACTTCCCAGCCAAGCTGGTGAGTTAGCCGAGCAGCAATTGGTGAGCCACTTGGCTCAGGAAGAGACCTGTCTCTATAAAGGAGAAAGCAATGAGGACAGCAAGCATCATCGAATTCAGGTCCACACATACACAGGTGTGCACGAGCACACACATATACACGCCCGTGTACACATCATACACCTGTACACACAAAAATAAATAATTTGTAAAGATGAAAACGTGGGCCAGAGAAGTGGTTCATCAGATAAAGGGGTGCACCACCAAGAGCGATAACCTACCTTGTAGACTAAGACGTTCCGTGGTAGAAGGATCGAACCAGCTCCCACAGAGCTGACCTCTGACCTCTACGTGAACACCATGACATGTACGTGAAGAGCGCGCGCGAGCACACACACACACACACACACACACACACACACACACACACACACACACACAGACAGACATACACGTAGAAGTAAATAATAGAATCATGACCTATTGGTGGTTATAAGCACCATCTGCCCTCAGCAGTCCTGGGACACTGGTGTTTTGTGGTCCATTTTAGCCTGTACGAAACTCCCCAAATCTCAGACATTTTCACACCACCTTCCCAATTTTCCCCAGATCCCAATACCACCTGACAATGACTTTCCTAACACTTTTCTTTAAATTGACTTGCAATTTTTGACTTAAACAAATTTGCTTTTTTAAAATGTTATGTAACTTCCACGCATGGAAAACCAGAGTAGCTTGCCAGAATTCATTTTTCAAAACAGCTATTAAAATAAAGAAGCGCTTGTCCACCTGAAAACATCCTGCCTGCCTCAGTTGCTTTTTATGGACTTGGGTAGGCAAGAGCCTCGGTTGGCAGGGGGTGTGGGGCTGTGGTGGGAGAGAGGCCTCGACTGGAAATGAATTCGACTCTTCCTGGGCCCTTGGGCAGCTCTCGTGTGCACAGAAGTGACTTTCGCTGGTTGAACCGAGCAGGTCTGGCAAAAGCCCCCTATTTGGCAACACCATGGTGGGGAGCCATCTGTGCGCCATGCAGACTCCAAAGAGGTAAAACTGTGTTTAGAGGGAAAGATGCATTAGCTAATAGCAGTTGTTCACTAATTCAGACGCCCACTGGCCCCTCTGCCATCATGAAGAGAATCCGCCTTTGCCTCTCCTGCAGTGGCTCGGGGATCGGAGCTCTCAGAATCCAGGCCTAAGGACAGGCCAAGTGCCCTGCCCAGCCTAGGGGCAGTTCAGGGCTGAGCCCAGTTCCTCGGGCCCATGGGTCCCAACATCATGCACAGGCAGGAAAGGGGTCTGAAGAATTATGAGAAGATGAGCGAGCCATTCGTTGCCTTTCTCCCTGAGATCTCACGGGATGACCTGAGATGAGAAAAGGGCACCTGGTTGAAACCCTGGTCTCAGAAAGGAGCTGCACCATCACCAGGCTGTTGGAGACCCAGGCTATGAGTGCATTTTACTTGGGGAAGCCGCTCCCTCGTAAGCAATCCCTCCACTCATTCAACAAGTATCCCGCTGAACATCTCCTGTTCTAGACGACGAAGATGCAGACGTGACATAGGCAAAGCCACCGGTCTCCATTCGCATCCTAGAGAAAGTAACTGCCAAGACAACTTTTATTGCATGAATTGGGCGTCAGTTCACATAAACACAAGAAAGTAAGTAAATCATAGCAAAGCAAGGGCAACTGAAATGAAGACTTAGACTACCTGGCCACGGGAGCTTTGGGGAGAGATGGTGTAGGAGTCCAGTGGAGAAAGTAACAGGCAATTAAGTCACAGACAGCAGGAGCGAATGGCCTGGGTCAAGAACATGCTGGTATATTCCAGGGACAGAAGGAAGGACTGCAGCAGAGAAGGAATCGTGAGGCATGGTGGGAGGAGGAAAGGCTGCTGTTGGTTTTCCTCTGAGATAGAATGAAGAACCAAAGGAACACGGGGCTTTTCTCTAGGGTTAAAAGGCTTGATTTATGTACCTCTTTCAAACTCCCAGATAAGAGCTAGAAGCAAGGACACAAAATGGGACAGTAAACTAATTGCTCCCAAGCCTGTGGTGGTGGTGCATACACCTACTCTCAATACTCAAGAGCCTGGGGCAGGGGGATTGAGGGTTCAAACCACCCTGGGCTACAGAGTGAGACTCTGTCTCAAAACTCAGTAGTAGTCGAGAGAAAACAAATCAATCCGCTTATGCCCTGGGTTCTGTCCATTAGGCTCCAAGGGTCTGACTCTCAAATGCTCAGAGAAATTCATCAGGGGAAGTTGGTTAAAAGGAGACTTTTGTTCTTTGAAACAAGGACAGCTAACCAAGCCGGTGACATCCAAACATCAGGTGTGAAGAAGCAGGAAACTGGCCCTTCAGAAACGGAAGGCCCCAGCCAACTCTCAGGACCAGAACAAGCTTCCATGTCCTCAGGGCTGGGAAGTAGACGGGTTCCTGCCTGTGCGTCCTCCAGCTCTGGGACACTGGGCTGGGAGACCCAGGCTCCTGGACACCTCATAGGCTCAGACTTTACATCAGCTACTCACAGGGCTATCTCCAAATCAAGTCTCCTCCCGGACACCAGGTCCAGAGCTCAGGAAGCCAGAGCTGCTAGCTCACCAAAATAGATAGCGGGTACCTCCAGCAGTTCAGTCAGGCAAGCACCTCAGGGTTCACCAAACTGAACCCTGACAAAGCCTGTAATCTAGACCTATATGATAACTCACAGATAAGATGTCAGGTGGGAGAGCTTGGTAAGCAACACCAGGATCACTGAGCACAAAGCCCCCACTGTGGGAAATTTCACAAACTAACAATCCAAGCTGAGGTTTGGTTCTACAGTAAAGCACCTGCTTACTGTGGGAAGCCCCTGGGGTGAGGGAGACAACGGAAGCAGAGAAGGTTCATTCCTTCAATAGGTAAGTTGTAATAAAAATAAAAAGATTTTGAAAAAATTGTAGATTGAGTAGTACACCCATCTCACTTGACCGTCTGAATCCTGACTCAGAAGACCTTTTATGATGATGGAGAAATTAGAATATTGTCTAGATAGATTATATATTACACGGTTGGGCTGGGAAGACGGCTCAGTGATTCACAGCACATGCAGAGGGTGTGAGTTCGATTCCCAGCCTGGGGTCTGTGTGCCCCCCACACTCATGCTAAGCAAGTGTTCCATCACTGAACTGCATCTTCCGCCCTCCGTTCACTTGGCTGTGAAACAGGGTCCGCCTAAATGTCCAGGCTGGTCTTGAACTCACTCTGTAGCCCGGGAAGGTTTTGAACTTTTGATTCTTCTACCTCAGCTTCCTGAGTAGCTGGGGTTGCAGGCCTGTGTGACAAGGCCTAGTTTCCCACAACCTTCCTATAACCCTACAAAAAGGTGCTCTGGGCCTCACCCCCGTCTACCTGGTGTAAAAGAAGGCAGGCTCTTCTCCATCAACTCATGTTAAAGGAATTCCTTTTTTTTTTTTTTTTTTTTTCGGAGCTGGGGACCGAACCCAGGGCCTTGCGCTCGCTAGGCAAGCGCTCTACCACTGAGCTAAATCCCCAACCCCAGGAATTCCTTACACTGTGATTTCAAGCTTTAGTGTCAGAGAAGATGTCAGACCCAAGCTCCCCTCAAACACAGCATTGATTTGGTCAGCTCCCCTGTGACTGAAGCCTTGCAGATAGTCAAAAGGAGACAGAACCTCCAGGCTGTTCCAAATCCTGGGAGAGCTCTGTTAAGACTGATGAACCAGACTGGGGAGATAGCTCAGACGACAAATGACACTGCTAGCAAGATTGAGGGCCAGAGTTCAATCCCCAAAGACCACATGGTGGAAGGAGAGGACTGACCCCAGCAAGTTGTCCTCTGAGCTCTCTATCTTCTCCATGGCACATGCGTGTGTACCCAAGTAAGTATATTAATTTTTAAGACTGGGGGTTGGGATTTAGCTCAGTGGTAGAGCACTTGCCTAGCAAAGCAAGGCCCTGGGTTCGGTCCCCAGCTCGAAAAAAAAAAAAAAAAAAAAAAAAAAAAAGACTGATGAACCCATGCACATTTCTAAAACGGGTAAACTGAGGTTGGAGCTTTGAGCACCTCTCTTAGGACCTATCAAGAGACCCCAGAAGACTCTCCTGGCTCCCCATCTATAAGACACCTATCCCAAGATCATGGCACATCCATCAACACTTTAGTCTATAATATCTCCAAGCAGCATAGAAAAGAGATGACAAGGACCAGTAGAACATCAGTTCCAGGTGCACGTGACCATTTCAACCCTGAAGGCAAACAGCCCAGAGTCTTCTCTGCATATGCCTGTCAATTAGGCGCTGGGAAGATCGATGGATGGATCAAGCCTTCCGGAAGGATGGGGAGGGGCCTGCATCGGGGCTGACCCCATGATGAGAGGAAATGGAAGGAAGAACTCTGCGAATTTAACACCCAGCATGGAGTTTGAGGACGGCTTAGCAAGAGCCAGCTGCTGCCACCTGCCCCTAGACTCGCCTTGGCCAGTGGGCACCCACAGAGCGAGGGTCAATAGTGTGCACCACACTGGTTCCAGACACTGAAAGACACAAAAACTCCAGAAAAAAAGCAAGGGAGAAACAAAAGCCACCTCACAGTACGATAAAGCCAATCCTCTCTGTGGAGAGGGTAAGTGCCTGGCTAGAGGCATCGGCTATAACAACAGAAGCACCCGATGAAACTAAGTCAAAAGCTTAGAGCATCCAGAAAGGACAGAGCACCACGAGGCATCCTTGCCCCAGCAGACCTCTCCCCTCCCCACCCCCCAGCCAACCGGCTGCTACCTCACTGCTGCCCCTAACCTATGCCCACCTCTCTGCCTCCTTTGCCTGCACACGATATGCCTTGACCACTACTGGTAAGGTTGTTACCATCTTTCCTGTCAGACATCTTTCCTTAGTCATCGAGGGCACAGGGCCAGTGAGAGATGGGAGCCATTCAAACCACACCCCCTTCATCCTCACGAGCACTTGAGACTTTTCGACAACATCTTTACCACATTATAGCGCTTGAGACTAAGCAAGGCCTTGGTGTGCATTCGGAATGTGAAGCCCAAGGAATTGAAACCTATACCATTACCTCATAGTCAATAGGTGAGCCTGGGGTTTCTACCCCACCCTTCTGTCTTTGGTCAGGAGCTGATTGGATGCATCTGCCTTCCACCTCCTGTCCCCGTGCTCAGGATGGAGCCTATCCACAGCTCTACTCACATGAGGAAAGTGCTCTACTATGGAGCCACATTCCCAACCCTCCCTCGGTTTTTTTTTTGAAACAAAGGTTTACTAAAGTTGTCCAGAGTTGCCCTGAATTCACTCTGAAGCTCAGATAGGCCTTAAACCTGTAATCCTCCAGCCTCAGCCTCCTCCTGGGTAAGATGGGATCGCAGGCCCAGATAAATTTGCATTTTGATGGAGCACACTTTCCTTTTCTTTCCCCAAAAACGGGACCTGAGATTAGCCACTCACCATCCTTCTAATGCCAGGGCCTTGGCCCATGGGTGCCTCCTCTACAGAATGTATGTGAAGAGGCAAATGTGGAGCACGGGCAAAAGGGTCTCAAACCAAGAGCACCGGACCCTGGCTCTCCTGGCTCTCCTGGCTCTCCTGGCTCTCCTGGCTCTCCTGGCAGCCTTTCTACTGGACACCCGTGTTCTCAACATCAGACACCCTCCGTCCACCCGAAAGCTCTCTGCCACACTCAGTGCCACTTACTTGTGTTTTCTAAGATTCTATTTTATTTTTACACATGTGACTGAAGGTGCCCTGAGAGGTCAGACGGTTTCAGATCTCCTGGGCCTGGACTTACAGGCACCTGTGAGACAGCCTCCACTCCTCACCCTCCCCACTCGTGGGTGCTGGGAACTGAACTAGGGTTCTCAGGAAGAACAGGAAGCGCTTTTAACCACTGAGCCATCTCTCCAGCCTCAACACAGATTTTTATTACAACTATTTCAATTGAGCAGATGCATTCTGGGGACTGCCTACCGTTAAGTAATGCCTTGCATTACTGCCACAAAGGGAAAAATGAGCTCCGCTAATGGTAACTAGGAAGGAGTCCTCCAAACAAAATGATCTCCTCTCTGGACAGAGCCTCTCTCCCACTTAAAGAGCCTGAGCCAACCCAGCCAGCCCTGGGTTACAAAAGGAGCATAAGCAAGAGTTTTAAAGGTGTCGAGGCCAGACTGCCACCCTGCAGAAGCTTTTCCTTTGAAGGAATCATGAGGATGGGTAGAGAACTGGAAAGAACTTTCTTACCAAGTAAGTGACTCAATGTTATTTCATACTCAACCATCTTAATCATTTCCCTGGCGTCTCATCCTATGCTGTGGGAAACATCTCATTAATCCACAGTTTGGGGAAATGGGAACAAGAAGGACCAGACATGACCTAGACCATATTCTCAAAGCCCTCTTCTTTGCTGCTCAGCACCCTCAGACACAGTCACCACCAAGGCAGCTGTGACTGTGATGTCCTGGGGGAGGGGGAGGGTTATGAGGTGGTGCAGCAATACCCACCCCAAAACTCCTCAGGCAAGACCCTTATAGGTCAGGCAGTGGGTTTCAATATCATCAGTCGCTAGGACCCTAGCAGAAATTGCAAGTTATGGCCATAACCTGAAAGACCAGCTCCCTGGGGTCTAATGGTTATCAAGTCTGCATCTGGGGGCTCGAGCTAGGGCAGCTGCCTCAGACTCTACTCCCTGCATCCCCTCCACCACCATCAACTCCACAAGCCACCACCCCTACCACCACCACCACCACCACCACCACCCCCCACCCCCCGACGCAGATGTCCAGCGTGTCCCTGAAATAGCCTAGAAAACAATCTTCAACGCCCAGTAGCAAACTGAAGAGCGAGCAATCTCAAGAAAAGAGTCAAAGAGGGGAATACCCAAAAACAGACACGGTGGGGAGGCGGGGGCTGAGCCACCTCCAAACTTGGTCCTTGCCTGTCGGCACCGAGGCACAGAGCACGCGGAGCCAGAAAGGCAGCTCGCGGGCTCAACCAAGTTACAGAAAAGCTTGGACTGAGCCAGGGACAGTAGCTCAAGTCTCTCCGCTCTGCAGGTTCTGGGATGGGTACGGGGATCCGCAAAGGTCAGGTCTGGGGGCCCTCCGATTCCCCCAGTGTCCTGTCAAAGCCAGCTAGGCTTTTTTTCCTGTCCAACAAGGATCCAAAAGGAAAAAGTCCACCCAAAAGACAACTGGAATTCACCGCGATCGAGGACAGGGGACAGCTTTACCTTTTCTCTTTATTCTGTTTTCGAGATTTGTGCAGGAGTCCGATGAGCACCACGGCGGCTCGGATCCCCGCCTTTCGGCAATGCATCCTCCCGGCCGGCTGGGACATGGCGAGGCCGCCGGCGGTGTCCAGCCGCGCCCTCGCCCGCCGCGCGTCCCGCCGCCCCAGCTCCGCGCGCTCCGCGCTGCCCGCGCCCCGGCCCCTGCTGCCCGCCTCGCATGGGCCCCGCCCCACCTAGGTGCGCCCGAGGGTCAGGTGACTGGGCGCTCACTTCCCAACGACCTTCAGCTTCTCCCTGGGGCCCGCGGGGCGGCCGGTGTCCGCTCCCCCAGCGCGGGCATTTCCGAGGCTCGCTCCGGGCGCGGCGGGCCAGCGGCTCCCGGCCTCCCGCTCCGACGCACCGCCCACCCCGGCCCCGCCCCGGCCCCGCCTCCCGCGATTGGGCTTCTGACTCCCCCCCAGCAAGCCGAGACCCTAGGGAGTGCAGGCGACCCGACCCGCGAAACAACCTTAGGGAACTCGGAGATAGAACTCCCGTGAGCAGGAGATCTGACCCGGGGCAGCTCAGGCAGCTCGACCTTAGTGAGCCCAGGCGTCTAAACCAGGGGAGAGGAAGATATCGGATAGCGAACTAAAGAAAGCGGCTGGATCGCGCCGGGCGCTGCGGGGCTCGACGCCCGGACAGATTCGCAATCTGCCCTGAGCGCACTGGCCCCGGCCTTTTCTCCCCTATGCCGGATGTCTGGATCCCTGTCTCCCGCGCCGGGGCTCCGGACCCCGCTAGCTGTCTCAGGCTCCCACCCAAGCTGACAAGCTCTCATGCCAGTCCACCGGGATACTTCTCCGATGCTGTCACTGGCTTTATAGCAGAAGAGAAAAACACACTCGGAGAAGAAACGCGTGTCCACCACCACCTTCCCTCTATCCCAGAGTGGCCACCGCCAGAACCTCCAACCCCGGGGTCCCACTTTAGGCGGTCCCGAGACCAGTCAAGAATGGGGCAAGGGGTACTTGAGGAGGGTGAACAGGAAAGATGCTACCTCCCCTTCCACCACCTGGAGTCCGCGAAAGGATTGTGGTAAGCGATGCTGGAAGAAGGATCAGCCGCGGTCAGCTTCCATTAATATTTCTTTTGCCGGCCTCGGAGTTTTACCACACAGGGTTGGTAATCAACTTCACCCGGGCTTGCCTCTTCTTAAGAAACCAAGTTAGCCAGCAAGCCTCGGGTCCTGAGCCCGCACCGACCCCCTCATACCCTCAAGGTCCCCAGCACAGCATATGCGAGCTCCATCCAGATTTGAACACAGAACGCTCTTAGCTAAGGAAGAGGCGGTGGCCTGAGCCATAACAGAACCAGCACCCGGCCTCACTCTGGAGTCCCCTCCTTCATCACTTCCATTTGCCACGGGGGCTTCCCAGCCCCCTTAGCCCTTGAAGCGTAACTAACTACCTTGCCTCCTGGGGGAATGGAATCAGGCATGGAAGGGGTGGGGGTGAAAGGAATTAAAACAAACCAATTAGCCCATCTCTGGAAACAGCCCTGTTGGGGCCAAGATGTCCCTTAGCAATTTGCCTTGTTTTTTACACAGTCTGGTGTTCAAGCAAACAGAAAATACAGGGGTGGGGGGAGAGGACTGTATCAAAGAGCAGAGGGGGCTGTTAATGAACTCCAGGACCCCGGGCTTCAGTAAGGACTCTCCAATGTGCTCAGCTCCTAGCTACCACTGGAGCTGGGGCAGAGAGAAGCAGCCCCAAGGTGATTCCAAAATGCACCTGGTCTATTTATGAAGCATCCATTAGCAATGGCCTTGGGCCCTCGTGAGCCTCCTGAGTGGTGGGGGATCACAGATACAGCCGTGGACGTCTATTTATAACTGGACTGGAGTGACCCCCCACCCCCAGGTCCCACCCATGGGTTAGGCAGTTAGGCAGCTGCGAGGATTTCACCAGGGGTGACTTCAGAATCTGCCTGGGGGAAAGAATGAGAAGTGAGTGTTCTCAACTGGGGAAACAAAAATAGCCTTGGCACAGGGTGCAGGGCCTCTGGAGGCTGTGGGAGCACTTAGCACCTCCAGGATAATTGATGGACAGTTTCAGCTACGTGGCAGGGAGGGTCGCCCAGCATGGGGTATATTTTATTCACGCACAGAGAAAGGTAAAATCTGAATGGAAAGTCAGCCCGCAGCTGGTGAGCAGGGTCAACAGCTCCCACCCATCCCCCACCGCCTGGGAGTTAGTTCAGGTCAAGTGCACAGCAGGTACAAAGGCATTAGAAGAAGGTGCAACATCTCTCCATCAAGTGGGTTCCATTATGCATTCTTGTTTTGGGATTCTGGGCTCTCTCAGCTGCCCCCAAAGTCCTAATGTGACTAAAACACGAGTATCTCCAGAACACCAGCAACTTCCAACCCTGGTTCCTTTGTTTCCTTCCACCCGCTGCGAAGCCTGGCACCAACATGACTCCTCCGTCACCCACAACCCACCACAACCATGTACCCGACCCAGGAAATACAATGGGCAAGGAAACCAATGCCAAAGGCCCTCATATCCATCTCCTCTAGGCTTGCTGCACTACCAACACTCATTAAACCAGATGAGTCCGGTCTCGTGCAAGAGACAGGTGAGAGACAGAAATGGAAGGCTACCCTCCCGCTTTTGTTATCCAACCAGGTCATTGCTCACTGCAAAGAGCTAACACACACCTCACTGCAACGAAGCCTATGTCCAACAAGGTGGCCCGGGCAGTGGCCATTCCATGCCACCTTCTCAACCGTCGAACCGTCAATTATTTACGTCCACGTTTGTTGCCATTGCATCGACTTGCTCTTTTACCACCGTTGAAACATCAAACATTGGCATCGGTGTGGTGAAAACAGGCAGACATATTAAATCGACCTCCATACTGATCTCGCTCATTCAGAAGAACAGGTGAGTTTGAAGTTTCAGCCAGACATTTGCACCAAATCAAGGTGTGGTCTTTGAAGAAATCGAAGTTTGAAGAAGTGGAAAAGGGACATTTTTCACATAAGCAACTGGAAGGTATTCTCGGTTCACGTTTGAGGTGACCAAGACACGGTCAGGCCACAGGGAACAAAGATACCGAAGACAGAAGTGGTCACCGGGGGATCTCTTTCGGGGTCCCGTACCTTACCCCCCAGCAGTATCCTCACTCACCATCCTTAAAGCCCACAGTCCTTGAAAACAAATGCCAGGCAGCCCCAGTGCAGGGCAAACCCAAAGGCTTGTGGGGCCTAGGAGAAGGCATGCAAGCAAGTTAATCATAAACAGAGGACAGACAGCTATGCCACCACTCTGAGGGCCGTGAATTCTGACACACAGACATGCATGCCTACTCCTGAAGAAAGGGGCTTTCTGTGCTAGAAACTGGCTGCAGAAACGTATCCATGTGAAAGCCAGAATGCCATCAGCACCCCTGGTCTCAGAGAGAGTCCCCAGCTGACAACTCCCTCCTATCCTTAGGCTGGGACTGCTCTGAAGCAAAGCAAATAAGAAAGAAAGATTCCGGCACCCGGAGCTTTTGAAGCCAGGGTAGGGCCAGATGTCTCCAGATACAGTGCCCTCCCTTTCTGCAGGAATAGGGTCTCCATCTAACCTCTGCATCACCAAACCTTTAAGGAAAAACAACAGTTTAAAAAAATACCTCAGGGACCGGAGAAATAGTTCAGCATTTAAGAACCCTGGCTGCTGCCTTTTCAGAGGTACTGAGTTCAATTTCCAGCAACCATGTCCGTGGCTCACAACCATCTATACTAGGATCTGATGCCCCCTTCTGGCATGCAGGTGTATATGCAGGGAGAGCTCTCATGTACTATAGATAGATAGATAGATAGATAGATAGATAGATAGATAGATAGATAGATAGATAGGAAAAAGATTCTAGCTTTAAAAAAAACCTCAGACAGCCGTAGTACAGCAACACCACACTCTTCTACTTTGAGGGACATCTATGTACACACATTCCTGGAGAACTCACTCTTCAGCCTCCCTCTAGCACCTCACACTTTGTCAGGGACCTCACACCTGTGCCCTATGAAGCCATCCTTCTTGGCAGGTACACCAGCGCCCCCTCCTGGGCAGTAACACAGTTACACTATCGGATGAAAAAAAGAAAGCGCGAGAAGGAGACAGGAAAGCAGACGGAGGGTGGGAAGAGGGAAAGACTGAGAAGGTCATTCGAGGTGGGAGAGCAGTTTCCATTTTGAAATGAGAGAGAGAGGAAGAGTCTTTGCCAACACACCAACTCTCCTCTCAACAGCTAACAGCTCCTCCCAGGGCTGGCAAGCAGCCCCTAAAAGGGCCCATACCCACAGTGACAGCTACAGGAAGCCATCCACAGGCAAGACTCTAAACGAGCCTTAGGAACAGCTGCCCAACCTCGTGCTCCCAGAAACACACCCTTGAAGCAGCCGTCCTGCAGGCAAACCATCCAACCAAGCAGAGGCCCCGCCCCAAGCCAGCTCAGATTTTTGGAAACAGGTCTTGGAAAACGTGTGGCATTTCCGAACTCCCAGGGAAGGAAACCACGAGGGGGAAACCCACAGAGCCTGCTCCAGCTGGGCATCCAGCCCTTCACATCCCTTGGGTGCCCAAAGTCTAGGGAAAGCATTCAAGGTGTGACTTCAATCAGAACTTTCCAGATATCTATTCAGGGGATCAAAAGAGTGTTTAGAAGGAAGAGAGAGATGCTTAAAATACTACTTGAGTTTCTCAAGATACTTAAAATTCATATTCTCTCCTCTCTCCTTCCCTCCCTCCCCCCCTTGCAGATTTTTTGATTTTTGCTAAGCTGCGTGACTGATTTTTCCCCACACTGGGAACATTTGAATGAAATTCTTTGGAGTACCCAGTTTCTGGTGAACATTAGACAGTGCTTTTGTACTCTTTTTTTTTTCTTTTTTTTTTTTTTTTTTTTTTTGCATGGAGGTTTCCCAGGGATCATTCCAGAAAACAAAGACCTTGCTTGGCCAAGTGGCCTACGGTGCTACTTTTCCTCCCACGGTCCCTTGGCCCCCATCTTACTAGTCACAAAACTCTCAGTGGCTGCTCTCTGTTAAGCCACTTGCAAACCATAGCGTCCCCAGGGCTGAGGCAAGTCTCGAGGAGGCTGTCTCTCCATAATATTAGTAACAGTGCTTAGCAACAACACCCTTCGAAGCAAGAACCGGCAGACTCTCCAAAAAACCTTCTCTGCCTGGCTCCACAAAGAACAGAGTGGATCCTAAGCCATGCATTATTTATATACTGTCTCACATGCCCAGTCACAGTCTGGGCTTGACTGTCTGGGAGATGAGGAATTATACCGATGTGACTTTGTGTTTGTTTGCTTGCTGTTACTGTAACGACCTTGGCTACACATTTCTTTTAAATGTCTTACGGTGTTGTCCTTTTCAAAGGCAATCTCATGTGACCTTTTCATGGCGATTCAAAACGATTCTTATCGATATGAGCTCCTACAGTGATATAACTAAGTACAGTTATGGACTGACAGCCATTGAGGTGGGCAGCCATTTGGGTCTTCACAAAGTGGCCCCCAAATAACTTTTAAGATACTACAATGTCTGAGAATCAACAGACCACAGGGAGAGAGAGAGAGAGAGAGAGAGAGAGAGAGAGAGAGAGAGAGATCTGATTTGGAATTAGAATCCCACCTCCAGTTTTTGCTAGCTGCACATCTTAGGCTAAGAACTAATTCTTCAACTCTATCTCTTCATCCCCATGAACGAAGATTGCCACAATGCCATCCTAAGTCTACTGCAAGGATTCAGTGATCACAGTAGGAGTCTCATAAATATAAAAGCAAACTTTATTCCAAATAATCAATTCTGAAAATGGCAAATGTATCAATCAATAAACTGATACATCTACCCAGTGAAATGTCACTCAGTAACACAAAGGAACAAAAGCCCAATAGGTGTGACTGCATGGGTTCAAAACCATCAGGCCAGATACAAAAAGATACACACCCTTCATGGTTCCATTCATAAAAATTTTTAAAACAATCCAAGGTGCAAATTCATATTAGGACAGAGGTGTCTGACTGGGGAAGGCATTTGTGGTTATTGGTTGGTCACTGCGTCTGACTGTGGAAGGCGTTTGTGGTTGGACAGAGGTGTCCGACTGGGGAAGGTGTTTGTGGGTGTTGGTTGGTCACTGCTGTTAGGTTTTTATGGTTTGGGATTGCTGTGAGTCTTTAATAACTTTTTTTTATATTATAATATAATTAGAACTGGGCAATGGTGGTGCACACCTTTAATCCAGCACTCTGGAGGCAGAAGCAAATGGATCTCTGTGAGTTTGAGGCCAGCCTGGTCTACAGAGTGAGTTCCAGGACAGCTAGGGCTTCAGAGAAACGTTGTCTTGAAAAACCAATGATGATGATGATGATACAATTACATCATTCCTCCCTTCCCTTTCCTCTCTTCAAATCCTCCCAAGGACCACTCTATTTCAGATCCATGGCTTCTTAATTATTGTTACTGTTGTGCGCACGTGTGTGTGTGTGTGTGTGTGTGTGTGTGTGCGTGTGTGTGTGTCCTTAAACATATGAATACAATCCGCTCAGTTCGTATAATGTTACTTGTGTATGTGTCTGTTTGCAGGACTGACCATTTGGTATTAGACAAACAACTAGTGTTCTCTTCCCTGGGGAAGACACCGACTCTTGAATCCCTTGCTTGCCTGAAGGTCTTTGTGTAGGACTGAGGCTTTGTGAGCTTCCCCCTCTGTGTCAGCATGTCTGCTGGCATCATCTTTGTCCCAGGCACGCTTAGACAGCCACATCGGTGTAACTATATAGATGTAACGTCTGAGTTTTCTAGGAGCATCTCCTAACAGCAACACTCCTTGTTCCTCTGACTCTTACGTTTGAACCAAGCCCTGCCTGCTGAGCCTTAGATGCAGCAGTTGGGAGTGGACTCCACAACGCCACACTTCGATGGATTGTAGTTTCGGATCAAACTATTCTGCATCAGGAAAGGGCAAAGTGTCAGTTGGGCCAAAACACAGAATTACGTTAAATTTGTTCTTGCTGCTTGGGAGAGAGTAGAATAACAATAAGCATAGAAGTGCAGAATGGGTCCAGGGATAAACAAATTATAAAGGCTAGGATGATTCTGGGGAGATGGACCAAGGAGTAAAGTGCTTGCACACAAGCACGAGGACCTGAGTTCAGATCCCCAGCAACCATGTAAAAAGCAGGGCACAGCAGGACGAGCCCACAGAACAGAGAATAGAGGCAAGATCCCCGGAAGCTCACTGGCAGAAGCCTAGCTCAGTCAACCAGAGAAAGTAATTGAAGAAGACAGCAGACATTGACCTCTGGCCTCTACCTGATTTACATCAGAGAGAGAGAGAGAGAGAGAGAGAGAGAGAGAGAGAGAGAGAGAGAGAGAGACATACACATAATTTTTAAAAATTAAATAGCAGTATAGCTGAATTTGAGCTCACCCAGAAAGCTGAGGTAGAAGAACTGTGAATTGACACCAGACCAGGCTACTTAGTAAGACCCTATCTTAAAAAGGGGGAGGGGGGAGGAAAGGAAAGGAAAGGAAAGGAAAGGAAAGGAAAGGAAAGGAAAGGAAAGGAAAGGAAAGGAAAGGAAAGGAAAGGAGAACTGAAGACAGAAGACAGAGGATGCAGAAGAGCACTGGCTTCTCCTCCAGGAGGTCTGGGTTCAGTTCCTAGCAGTCACAGATGGCAACACAGCTATCCAGTTGAGGGAATCTGATGCCCTCTTCTGGCGTCTGAGGGTAGTGCATATACATGGTGCAGACACACAGGCAGACAAGACATTCACATTAAAGAAAAATAAATGAACCTTAAAAAAAATGAGGGAGGAGGAAGGAGAGATGGTGGGAGGAGGGAAGAGAAGGGAAGGAAGACGGAATAAGAACCGGTAATTACGGAAGCGAGGAGAGGGTCCAGGAGTGGATGACATGATTCTATTTGCTTTGTGTCGCTGGGCAATTTCACAATTAAAAAAAAAAAAATAAGAGCTGGGCATAGTGACACCCACCTTTAATCCCAGCACTAGAGAGGCAGAAGGTGGACCTCTGTGAATTCAAGGCCAACCTGGTCTACAGAGTGAGCTCCAGGACAGCCAGGGTTAAAAAAAAAAAAAAAAAATGCTATAGTTAGCTGAGAATGCACATGAAGGCATCTTGCCGGGAACTGTAATTCCTGTGTTCGGCTGCATCAGATGAGCTGCGTACTTTACTGCTCATGGGCAACCAAAGGCAGGCACCCTGTCTTCTGATGACATCCCCGACCCATAATACCTCTCTGCCTCCCATCTGTCCTCCTGACTGGAACAACTTTGCAGCATTCAAGAACTTTAGGGAAGGCTGGCTGTGGAGGTCCATGTCTCCTAAGTCGGAGCACACAGAGTGCACACAGAAATGGGGTGCAGGGCGGATGGTACAAGCTAGGCTCACTCACAGTGGGACCACTGGCCACCTTTGATTAAACCTTACAGCCAGACACGGGTTCCACCAGCAAATCTACATACAGGCTAGTACCACGTCCACCCAGTCCCTGATGGATTCTAGTTTATTCCCCAGTGGTCTGAGCTACTCTCTTTCTCCAACTGGTCCCTAAGAAGGTTGGGGCTGGGTATGCCATTCCTGGAAGAAATCGTCCCTTGGTGGATAGAATCAAAGCCCTTTGGCTAAAGCACAAGCTTCCTCCCCCACGGACTCTGGACTCTAACTCACTGATGTGTCGATAGATCCTTCACACCCTGACATTAAGTCCTTTTAGCCCAAAAGACCAACACAAAGCCCATCTTTGGTGCTTTGCCAGCGCAGGCTGGATGGAGACCCTCTGAGCAGCTGCGCCTTGCACTAAGTTTCTCCCAAGCTTGTTTTCCCAGGCTCTTCAGGTTCCTCCAGCTGTCTAACCTGCCTCACCCCTGCTGTAAACAACGCTCTCTCTTTGTTAGCAACACTTTTCTCTCTCTCCTTGGGGGTTAACTGCTTCTAGTTGTTTCCTCCCTGACCCTCCCCAGGACAGAAGGAGCCCTCAGAATCCGTGAGTGCTGGCTGCTTTCCTTTGACTTGGAAGGAAACCCCACACTCTTAGCTCCTGTCCATTCTCTGTCAGCCCACTTCACACTGTCGCCAGGCAGGTTCAAGGACTATACAAAAAAAATTTAAATTACCCCCTAAATAGATCTGGGGTGGGGGACTAGTTCAAGAGTATCTTCAGGGAAACAACAGGCCACTGCTGATAGAAAAGGGGCTCTGAGGTTTCCCTTTGAGGAAAGGAGTTGGGGGGAGGGGGAATCCATTCATCAATTTGCAGTCGCCTACATTGGTAATTGGCAAATACAGGCAGAGGCTTCTCTTTGATACTCCTTTCTGCTTAGGGAAGGTCCTTACAAGCAAAAAAGAAAAGAGATGTAGGGGAGGGGAATGTTCCTGACACCTGGCCTAGGCCCCAGGTGTCTGTCACCTTATCTACCCAGAAAGATCACCGTGTCTGCTGTGCACACACACAAGACACCAGCTGCCGCCCCTCTTCACTCTGCTGAGCTCTGCACAAGGCCCAGCCCAGCCATCTTGTCCTTTGTATCTCTTTCTGCATCTGTGACCACAGTGCCCAGGTGCCAGTAAGACTTGTAAGCTTGGCTTCCTATTGTCTGTTGTCCATTTGTTTGGTCGAAGTCCTACAGAGACAGAGACAAAGACAGACACGCAGAGACAGAGAAAGGAAGGAAGGAGAGACATTTAAACCGTCCCTCCAGAGCTCTGTATAGTGCCACTCACTAGTGCTTAGGAAACTGAAGCAGACTGATCTTTGTGAGTTCAAGGCCACCCTGGTCTACACAGTGAGGCCTTGTCTCAAAAATAAACAAACAACAAACACAATCTTTCAGGCACACGCATCACAAAGGATGGTCCCAGACACAGGAATAAACGAAAGGCCTAACGTTTCCTGAAACTCTCCCTTTGAACACGTGAAATCCGTGCCAAGGTTGAGGGGAGGCTGGGCTGGTGATGATATTCTATGCACACTCTCCGTCCAACATTTTGTCAGTAGAGTATTCTAAAGATGGTGCCCAGGCAAGGCCAGCAGTGACCTTCCTGTGACCTCGAATCCATTAGGAGAGCGCAGTTCCTCAATGCTGAGGAAGCAGACCCTCTGCTTTTCATAAAGAATCAGGACAGGAGGTGGCCTGCGCCTCACGCCGAACCCCTGTGGCAGGAGGTAGAGTGAGGGGTACAGCCAAGCAGCTGTTCAACAAATCAGAACAAAAAGACACATCCTGAGAACGAGCTGGGGGGCTGGGGCTTTCTCGCTTCCTGTCTCATCTCTTGCGAGAGGGTCTCGCACAGCCCACATGGCTGAGGCTCTCCGTGAACTCCTGATCCTGCGACCTCCACTCCCAGAAGGCTGGGATCACAGGCAGCTGCCGTCACTCCCTTCTGCGTTTTGTGTCTTTGAGACTGGGTTTCTCGCTATGCAGCCCTGACCGGCTTGGCGCATACACTCTTCCTGCCCCTATTTCCCACGTGTTGATATTTCAGGTGCAAGCTATGAAGCTAGCTCAGAAATAGCATGTTTCTTCTGGATTCCAGAAAGTAGGAATGTACTAAAATATTTTTTTTTTTTTTTGGCAAAATAGAACACTAACGGTCTATCTCAGCGTTGTTAAGAGTGCCTGCCTAGCATGCTGGAGGCCCTGGGTTCTATCCCCAGCACAGGGGAAGGAAGGGAATGGGGGAAACAAATTAGTTTCTCAGTCACAAGTAGCAGGCCAAATCTGCTTCTCATCCAGTCTCTTCCCCTAATTGGAGGAAATGAGAAGACACCGATCCAACCCAGGGCTGTGGGGTAAACCAGACAACACATACGGGACAGCCCTGCAGAGAACAGTCCCTGACCTCCTGACCTTCAAGGACAGGAAGTGAGAGGTTAGACCTTCGCTGGCGAGGTTTCTTTGTCTATTTGAAACCAACTCTAGTCACCTGGGAAGACAGAACCTCAACGGAGAAAACGGTAGCCTGCCTCTATCTGTCAGCCTGTGGGCCAATCTGCAGGGCATTTCCTTGAGTCTCGGTTGCTATGGGAGGGCCCAGTCCACGGTGGTTGGTGTCACCCAGGACAGGTGGTCCTGGGTGGTAGAAGACAGCAGGCTGAGCAGGCCGTGAGGCGCAAGCCGTGAGGCGCAAGCCGTGAGGCGCAAGCCGTGAGGCGCAAGCCGTGAGGCGCAAGCCGTGAGGCGCAAGCCCTGAGGCGCAGTGAGCAGCACTCCAGGGTTCTGCTTCCGTTCCTGCCCTGAGCTCCTGTTCTGATTTCCAGACAGGATAGACCTGAACCTGTGAGGGGTAATAAACACATTCCTCCCCAGGTTTTTGTTTTGTTTTGTTTTTAAGATTTTGGGGAGGGGGGTTGCTGGGGAGATGGTTCAGTGGTTAAGAGCACTGACTGCTCTTTCAGAGGTCCTGAGTTCAATTCCCACCAACCATATGGTGGCTCACAACCATCTGTAATGAGATCTGATGCCCTCTTCTGGTGTGTCTGGAGACAGCTACAGTGTACTCATGTACATAAAATAAATAAATTTTAAAAAAGGAAGCCGCTAGAGCGGCCCCTGGAGATGACACCAATTGTGGTTCTGAGCTATTTCCTAGCTTAGTCTCTCGTGTGAGCAGCCACCACTACAAGCTCCAGCTGACAGAGACTGAGCTGCCCCTGACACCATGACCCCCACTGTGCCCTCAGAAAAGTTCTTCCTCCCCTAAGTGGCTTCTATCAGGTATTTTGTTACAATGATGAGAAAAATACCCAATACAAAAAATGTCTACAGGTCTCCTGTGAATTTCACTGACTTTTTCCTACAGGGACCTAAATTTTAGATTTCATATTAACCTTGCAGCTTGGGGCAGGTGACATGGCTTAGTGAATACAAGAGCTTGCCACCAAGCCTGTCCATCTGAGTTCAAGCCCCAGGACCGACAGAATGGGAAGAGAGAACAAGTCTTGCAAGTTATTCTCTCACCACTACATTGCATGCTATGGGGTGTGTGTGTGTGTGTGTGTGTGTGTGTGTGTGTGTGTGTGTTCATGTGTGTGTGTGCATGTGTGCCTAAAAATGCAAGATGATAGAATATAACATAAGGTCCAAGTGGGATCCTGGGACAGAAAAACCAGAGCCAGAATAAACAGCAGATCTTACATAATAATAATAATAATAATAATAATAATAATAATAATAACAACATCAACAAATAATAATACAACAATACCAGTTCAGTAATTGTAGCAAACACACTATAATAAGCTAAGACCAAGGGTAA
Source organism: Rattus rattus (assembly GCF_011064425.1). Classification (NCBI taxonomy): domain Eukaryota; kingdom Metazoa; phylum Chordata; class Mammalia; order Rodentia; family Muridae; genus Rattus; species Rattus rattus. Next base: position 93,275,910 of record NC_046162.1, read on the forward strand.
GCTGGGTTGCAGGGAGCAGAGAATACCAGTATGCATTTAATTTTTCACTAAATCTTAAACTGTTCTAAATAATTAGGTCCACTAAAATAGTAAATATAATAAAAATTAAACCATGTTATTATAAACTAAACAACATTTTCTGACCAAGGTCTGCCTGAGTCTCAGACTGCTCTCTATTGCAAGGGGAAACAAAGGGACCAGAGAGATGGCTCAGCTGTACATCACACAAGCATGAGGACCTGAGTTCGATCCCCAGGACCTACTGAGTGGCAAGCACATGTAATTCCAATGCTGGGGAGGCGGAAACAAGATCCCTCACACTTAGTAGCCAGAGAGCTCAGTCCAGTCAACAACCTCTAGATCCCAGTGAGAGACCTCATCTCAAAAAGAAAACAGGAAAACACTGCAGGGCAGGGTGGTGCAGAAGCAAGTTGGTCCCTGTGATTTCAAAGTCAGCTCTGGTCTCCAGAGCTATAAAGCGAAAACCTATCTAAAATAAAAAACAACAGATGGACAGTGCTCGAGAAAGACACTCCTGGTTCCTGTAGCCTCCGTACACACACACAGAGAGAGAGAGAGAGAGAGAGAGAGAGAGAGAGAGAGAGAGAGAGAGAGAGAGAGATGTGTGGAGGACGGAGGATGCAGAACTGAAGGTAAAACCCTACCCAGGATGGTCTTTCCTGTCTTAAGGTCCTTTCTCAGCAGGAAGATGTGAGTGGCAAAAGCTGTCCCCAAAACCAACCCCATTCATTTAGGCCTGCCATAGATCCAGTTATTAGAACCTGCCCCTGGATCCTGAGATAGACAGACATCACACTGGGCCAGCCTCGTGAGAACTGGTCAACGGGCTTCAGACTACAAAGGGAATATACTTAGACTTCAAACTGTGGCTTCCAAGAGGGCACTTGGGACAGAACATGGGTATTCAGGGCCATGACAGGATGCAAAGCCAGGGCTAGTCTCTCTGAACTTGGCCAGAGAATCTATACAATGTCTCCATAGCATGCTCTCCAACTAACTCTGGTCCACAGAGCTCTCCCGAGACTGCTGCAAAGACCCCCAAAGAGATGTGAGGACTTCAGAAGTCAGAGTCCACTATAGACATCTGGACAGCCACAAGCAGGAGGACCTCAGAGGGCTCACAGTCAGCCAGAGAAATGCAGACCAAACTCTGAACAGTGGGTCCCCTGAGGGAACAGAATACCTCTGATACTGAAGGCCATAGGACACCTTACTTTGTATGTCTCGATTCTTTTAGAAGAAAATGTTTTCTGCTCTTTTCCCCTGGGGGGTGGGGATCCTGTTATGCTGCACGTTCTTGTCTGAACTCCTGGCTTCAAGCCATCACCAGCCTTCCAAAGAAGCAGGACCACTTTTTATCTCCCTTCTCCTACGTGAGAGGTAATAGACTTCGTAGTACCATTTCAATCTTGCATGACTGGCTAGAAGGATACTTTTTGATTTTTTTTTTTTTTACAATTTCCATAGTATCAAGTTAAATTTTTTAAAGCATTCTCAGGTCTCGGGGGAAGGGGGTGTGGCTCTGTGGTAAAGCACTCACTTAGCATGAGACCCTGGGTTCAGTGCCCAGCACTGCAAGAAATAATCAGGATCTACACGTGAATTCACACAGTGGAGAATACTAAAAGCAAGTGGTGCTGGGTTGGGGGAGGGGGATCCCAACTGTGTGAGAGGATCCTCGAGCTGCACTTCTGCTCAAGATGTAAAACTGTGCTATGTGGACTTACATATTTATATCTTATATCAATATGTGCTGGGAACAGCCTCATACATCAGCTTAAGAGGACGGGGTTGACTAGAATAAAAGTGAATCTTCCCACCATAGCTATCTTTATATCGCTTCGGGTTTGAACCATATAAATATATCTACTGTTCAGAGTAAGTTATAAATAAATAAACAGCCCCGGTCAGCATGATGACAGTGCTCTCAATGGCATTGTGGGTATATTTAGCAGTAATCTTAAAGACATAAATCCGAATTCTCTAGGCCAGCTCTTTCATCCCTGGCACTTGTCCTTATGGAAATAAGTTTGTGCCAAAAGCCGCACGGTGGCCATTGTAGAGGTGGTGTTTCTGGGGGTGAGAAGCACAAGTAACCCAAACGCCCACAGAGAGAGAGGATCATCTCACCCCCCACAACTGGAGGCAGGCAACGTGGTGACCTGTGAGCTCCAGGGTCCTCCATGCCAGTCCCTCACAGAGTCAAACCTGATCTTAGGACAAGAGTGATGCAGGGCAGGCTCTCATTCTTCAGATGAACGGGGTGAGTGGCGCCCAGATGAGACCACAGGGTTTCCAGCCTCCAACCATGAGGGTGGCAGGGCCCTCTGAATCCCAATTCAGTTCAGAGCCCAGGAACCTGAATTTTTACGAGTAGCCACAGTGTCCCCCTGGGCGCTCACTGGCCTGTGTCAGTTCAAACTTGCAAATGGATCTTGGGTGAAAGAGGGCAGGTCTGTGACAAGGGCTGTTTAGCCGCCAGCTTTATCCTGGTTGGGGCACAGTCTGGCCCACATGACCAATGATTTTTTGTAAATGGTAAAATTTTTCCCACTGAGGTAGGAAGGCGAGTTCCACTGGACAGACACAAGCTGCATTGGACAATGGCAGTCACATGTTACTGGAGTGTAGTTCTTCCGTGCCATGCCATGGGATAAATAATACGTTAGGGCTGGGGAGATGGCTCAGCGCATTCGGCACTTCCTGTGCAAGTATGGAGACCTAAGTTTAGAGTCCCTGTGCCTGCATCAAAACCAGGCATGGTTGGGTTGGGGATTTGGCTCAGTGGTAGAGCCCTTGCCTAGGAAACACAAGGTCCTGGGTTCAATCCCCAGCCCGGAAAAAAAGAAAAAAAAAGAAAAAAACCAGGCATGGCAATGTGTTCTGAAGTGACAGCACTCGGGCTGGAGACAGACAGATCCTGGGAGGTCTCTGGTTGGTGAGTGTGGCTTAATCAGCAAACTCCAGGCCAATGAAGGACCCTGTCTCAAAAAGCAAGGTAGAGGGTGGTAGAGAAGGACACCAGACATCAACCTCTGGCTCCAAACCACCAGCAAGGGTGAGCATACCTGCACACACCCACATATACTGCATGTGCCCACACACCCACACACACACACAAAAAAAAATGGTGATAATATTCAAAAATTAATATTAATAATGCATTGTTATTATACTGCTATAATATAGTAAATTAATATTTCAAAAACATAAGTATATTATAGCTAGGCTTGATGATGAATGCCTTTTAAATCTCAGCACTTGGGAGGAAGGCAGAGGCAGGTAGATCTCTGTGAGTTCAAGGCCAGCCTGGCCTATAGAGCAAGTTCTAGGACAGCCAGGACTGGGAAAAAAATTATCAGTTGATAAATAAGAATATGTAATAATAAATGATAAGTAATAAGTAATAAATGATGATAACGTGGAATTTTATCACCTGGTCTATCCTGTACAGCCGAATCACTTTGAACAACTCAACCCATGTGGAATCACCATTATTACCTCCATTTACAAATGAAAAAGGTGAGAGGGAAAAAGCTAACCAAAGAGTCCAAGGTCTGTGGCGAGATAAGGAACTGAACTTCCCATTCAGAAGGAGGCTCTAAGGGCATGCCAGGCATGGCGGTGCAGACCTGTAATTCCAAACAGTCAAAAAGCAAGAGAGTCACATGTCCAAGAGAGTCACAAATTGTCCTGGGCAACTCAGGGAGGCAATGTCTCAAATAAAAAGTAAAAAGATACCTGGGGATTGGCGCTACGGCTCAATGGTAAAATTCTTGCCTGGGAAGCACAAGACTCTGGCTTCAATCTTCAGTATCAGAGACAGGGGTGGGGCAAGAGCCAGAGAGATGGCTGAGTTGGTAAAAATGCTTGGTACAAATGCATGAGGGCCTGAGTTCAATTCCCAGCACCCACACAAAAAGTCAGACATGTTGGAATCTGCCAGGGGTGGGGGGCCAGGAACGGATGAATTCCAGGAGCTCACAAGCTAGCCACCTAGCTTAAATGGCAAGTTCCGGATTCCAATGAGAGGCCCTGTCTAATAAATCAAGACGAAACCTGGAGCGATGTCTCAGCAGTTAAGAGCACAGGCTGCTCTTCTGGAGTACCCAGGTTAGGACTCCAGCAACTCCAGATCCAGGGGATCTGATGCCCTCTTCTGGTCTCCTTGGGCACTGCACGAACATGGTGTACAGATACAGAGGCAGAAAAAACACTGACACAGAAAATTTAAAAATAAATAGTTTTTTAAAGGTTGAGGCACGGGTTGGGGATTTAGCTCAGTGGTAGAGCGCTTGCCTAGGAAGCGCAAGGCCCTGGGTTCGGTCCCCAGCTCCGAAAAAAAAACCAAAAAAAAAAAAAAAGGTTGAGGCACACAGCTCTTCAGTGACAACACCTGAGGTTGACTTATGACCTCTACCTAATGCACGCGTGCACACACACAAAGAAAAGAAACTCTTATAGTCAAGAATAGTGGATGGTATTATTATCAATTAGGACGGCAGATCTCATGTTAAGCATTCTTGCCACAATAAAATATAAGTCAGGGGGTTGGGAATTTAGCTCAGTGGTAGAGCGCTTGCCTAGCAAGCGCAAGGCCCTGGGTTCGGTCCCCAGCTCCAAAAAAAAAGAAAAAAAATATATAAGTCAGATGCTTCTCCACTGAGGGTGGGGTAACAGTGAAAACTGAAAATACCGTACAGTGGAATGCACGGAGCCTGTCTAAGCCTGCACAGCAGCACGGCATAGGCACCCAGGGTTAGTCCTTGTGGTCATGGGGCTGTGGCTGGCAGCAGTTGCCCCGCGTTTTAAAGAGGATCACAAGGCACATGTCACTAGCCCACTGGTCTTAACCAAACCACAGGAAATTGGGCTCCTAACCACCATGGTGAAATATACAGGCCAAAGCCAAGGCCTCCTCAGCCTGCAGCCTGGCTGGCACCAGGGTCTTGCCTGTTTAATCTCCACTGCAAGTTCATGGGTGGTAGAGCATGTGCTTAGCATGTATGAGGCCTTGGCTTTAATGCACACACACACACACACACACACACACACACACACACACACACACACAGAGCGTACAGTAGAGAAACTTTATCTCTGTGGACTGAAATGGCCGCTCACGGGCAGTGCCATGGTGCTGTCTCCTGGTGCCTGATTACCGGGTCTCCCTTTTCAGCACAAGCTTTGGCCGCCTCCATCAAAGACAGCAAGAACGTGCTGGAGTGCTGGAGAAGAGCCAGCGGGAGAAAGGGAAGTGGGTATTCTCAGTCGGGGGAGGGGTCCCGACCTCAGTCAGCCTCAGCCTTTCACAGAGAACTGGAGCTCCTCGGGGTAAGGAACAGTCCCCATCATCTGAGAGGCACCGGAAAGCAAGTAATTATCTTTGAGATGGAAGCCAGCTGCACCAGCGAGCAATGGAGAGAGGGAGCAGAGACAGACAGAAGGCGGAGAGCAGGGTAAAGCAGCAGAGAAGGAAAGTGGGGGTCAAGGGAGGAGGCAGGCAAGGCATGTCACGAACAAGATCTAGGGCATGCTCATCTGCCCTAGTCAGAACTTTCAAACGTGCCACTTCTTGAGACAGAATAAAACCCACAATGGTTTAGGTTCCTACTCACAAAGCTGTCTAGTTCTATACATCATCTCTGGCCGCCAAATGAGCAGACCGTCCTGAGACAGCACTGCCACCTTCTGGAAGTAAGGAGAACTGTCGTTATTTCCAGCCTACCCACCACCGGAGTGGTCTTCCCCTCACCTTCACATCTGCCAAGCTGTTCCCACCCCCAAGGCCTTTGTTCCTGCGGTTCCCAGTCCTCCAGTCCCAGGATGCTCCTCCCCAGCCCCCAAATATTCTCACACCCAGTCTTTCTTTGCTTCTGGTCCTCTCGAATGTCACTTCTGTGAAGAGGCCGTTTGCTGACCTTTCATCTGATGCAACCCCAGGTCCAGCATGGTGACACACACTTATAATCTCAGTGTTTGGAAGGTGGGGGCAGGAGGATAGGCCAAGGATCATCCTTGGCTACATAGCAAGCCATCATGAGACCCTACCTAAAATGTCCCAAAATAAATAAATTAGAAGACCCTATCCCTGCTGTTTCCTTCCCAAAAGGCGTTCGTTATCTGGAACCACACAGGCTCCAGCACTCACCACAAGAAAATACCACAACACCTGTCAGCATGTGAGTTGTCGTTTGTGCAATACATTCAATAAACTTGGACCACTAGCGTTGCCGGGGTGAGATTCTCCATTCGTCCAGCTGAGCCATCCTGAGCGCAAGGACCCAAGTTCAAAGGCCAAAGGGATGAATTGCACCTGTTCACTCTCTCCACATTTATGTCAAGGGCATTACACTCCCACACATACTGGCTTGACTCCATATGCACAGGAGACTTGCTTTGCAAACCCCCCAGTCACGAGACCCCAGTTTCCACAGAATTCCTTTCACACGCTGAGGTGTTGTCTGAGAGGGACCACCTCAGACAGCTCCACCTTCCTGGAGCACTAGTGTAGCCTCCAGCCCAGAATCACCATCAGATTCAGCCCCATCCTCCTCAGTAACACATTCATGGTGCCTTGGCCTCCCTAATCCAGCTCTAGGATACCCAAAGCTACTGTGCCAATCTCCAGGGAAGCAGGTAACTTCCCATTCATCCCTCCAGGACGCCTGTCACCTCAGCCCCACGTTCAGACACCCCTGAATAGACCTCCACAGACTCCTACAGCGCACCCTTCCCCATTCTTCCACAGGGCTGTGGAGCCTGACACACTGCTTTGGGGACAGCTCCTTACACTCCCTGACCCGGTGTCCTGGATGTTCTCTCGGTTTCAAACTCCTAGAGAATTCCCTTTCAGCTGTCGCATGCTGTCCTTCCAAGAAGTTTCCACTCCTCCCAAATCTTTACAGGGATTACCTCAGGCTTTGGGGTCACTACAAAGAGCCTGAACTCTTTGCAGGCGAGACCCCATCCCATTTGCATCTGATTCCTCTTTATCTTCTGTAATAGGACAACTGGTCATGAGCAGAGGGATATATCGAATGTCTTTTGTATCACTTTTAGTGCGTTAGCTATTTCATCCTAAACATCCGTGTGAGACAAAGAATCTTGTCATCTTCACTTTCATGGTGGGGAGGTAAAGGCTCTGCCCTCCTGACCTCAGCAGTGACTGACTGAGCCAGGATTCAACAAAGGAATCCCAGCCCCTGAAGCAGGGCAGGCTCCAAATGGGTGCTCATTGAATATTCATGAGGTATGGACAACCTTCATTCCTCCTATCTCTGACCTTGGCACTGACAGCTCCAACAAAGACAAAGAACACCGGTGCACTTGCTTTCTCAGCTCCAGTTCTGACCCAGTTATCACAGCCAAGTCCCCCCCTCCCCCTGTCTTCCTCCTGCCCAAACCTTGAGCAGAAAACGATCCAGCTGGGACCAACAGAAGAGATGCTCCTGACAAGCCTGAGGTTTCTGTTCTGTTTGTTTGTTTTCAGAAAAGCACAGGTCTGTTTAGAGCACGGCCTGTGGGGCAGGCTGTACAGTAAGAATACTGCCCGCCTACTTTTTGTCTTTCTTTCTGATCGTTTTGGGGTTTTTTTGTTGTTTTTTGTTTTGTTTTGTTTTGGACTTTGGTTTTTGTTGTTGTTGTTGTTGTTGTTGTTGTTTTGAGCGAGGGTCTTATCATGTAGCTCAGACTGGCCTTAGACTTACGGTAATCCTCCTGCCTCTGCCTCTTGAGTACTAGGCTCACAGGCATGTATCTAGCTCACAAGTCGAGATTTAGACAGGAAGGTGGCGTGGTAAGTTTTTAACTAAAACTAGACACTGTCCAGAGGCACCCCTGGAAGATTCGGGCGTTCCCTTCAGAAGTACGAACACCTCAGCCCACTTCCTCCTGGTTGTCTTCCTCCTCGCTGTGACCAGTGCACTATTTCCTATTCACTGCCACTGCGTCTCCATCCTGTCTGCTCAAAACATGGTTATCTCTGCACTCTCCTGATGCCCCACTAGTGGCAGGACCACTCAGAAGCACAGGGCCACCTCTTTCCACCTTGACTGGGTTTATGTGAACTCTGCATCCTGAGCTAGAAATACGGAAGGGCATACAGGCACAGGTCCCTGAGGTCTGAAAGTCCATACCAGTGTGTATCCCCAAGACCCTTTCCTGCAAACACAGGTACACGCTCAACACTCACAGAGACTAAGACCAAGAAAAAAGACAAAAGTAAAACCTCTCTCTCTCTCTCTCTCTCTCTCTCTCTCTCTCTCTCTCTCTCCCCCTCTCCCCCTCTCTTTCTCCCCCCACCTCCCCTTCTTAAGCCCAACAGGATGGTTTCAACAGGATTAGAATCCTAGCAGATTCCTGAGCTCATGCCATGTGGGAAAAACCCTTAGGTTCCCTTGACAAGACCAGAAGCCATCCCATTTCCACGAGTTAGCCCTGGATCCATAGACAACACAAGGGCACATCCTCTCTGAGCACAGCCTTCCCATTCTCTGGAAACTAGCATGGTCCCAAAGAAAAAATGGGGGTGCATCAACTCCCAAGGTGATGGAGCATCCATCCTTTAGAAACTTGGGGTTCACGGTGGGGATGGGGTATTCCAACAAGATGTCAGAGGTCAGGTACAGGAACCAGCCCCACCCTGCCCTCTGTTCCCAGAACACTCAAACATTCTGGGCCCAGGATGGCTGCACCCAGGCACAGCAATCAACACGTGACCTTTTCGTAACCCAGAGAAGCTGCCGCCCTCGCCTGACTTCACTCTCCCTCCCACGTGTCCTTCAACCAGCCTTAGTGGGACCTGCAGCCTGGGTGTGTCCTTCCCAGATCAGTCTGTCTGAGAGTGACCACACGGGCCTTCCCAGCAAAGGAGGATCAGTAACGAATGCAGAAGCGGAGAACCCCTGGAAACCCAGCTCCAACTTGTAGCAGTCATGAGATCAGGGTAGGTCCATTCTCCCAAAGGCATGGCTTCTCCCATTTTAGATGAGAGGAACTGGAGTTGAAGCTCAGTGGTCGAATGCTTGCCTAACATGTGGAAGATGCTGGGTTCAATTTCTAGAATCACAAGGAAAAGAAAAAAAAAACAAAAGGAGGAGGAAAAAGAGGAAAAGAAAGAAGAAAGATAGATAGATAGATAGATAGATAGATAGATAGATGATAGATAGATAGATGATAGATAGATAGATACATACATACATAGATAGATAGATACATAGATAGATAGATACATAGATAGATGATAGATACATAGATAGATAGATAGATAGATAGATAGATAGATAGATAAAAAAAAATCTTCCTCATAGCTAGATGTAGTAACACACACTTTGTAATCCCAGTACTCAAGAGAGGATCGATCGTCACAAGTTCAAGCCTAGCCTGAACTACTAAGTGAAACCATACCTTGAAAATACAATAATGTTGGTGTGGGGGAGGAAGAATGAGAAGAGCCAGCTCCCGGGAATAGAGAGGACAGGAGGGGACATGGCAAGCTCTGAGACACTGCAACTGGTTTTGTCCGGCTGTGGTGGGATGTGGTACTGGGAATGTTTGGGTGTGACCTTATATGGTCAATTCTGAAGTGTGTGAGTTCAGGATATGCCCGGTCCCTGACATGTTACACGAAAGCTGGATGTTAGCTAAACAAGAGGACTCTCAGAAGGTGACAGCTGTCTGGGCCTGTCCCAGGCCTCAGCAGGCAGGGCTGTGAGAGCTCCCCACTGCAGGGTACCGGCTTGTGGCTGCCTCCTAGGTGCCATCTAGTGGCGCTGGATTTGCACACCTCTGAGACCTGTCCTTGGAAGTGAAGACAGGTCACAGACTGAGGACGTCCAGGCTCGTCTGGCTCTTGGAAGTTGACCTGGGAGCCTGGCCTTCAGTCTCAGCCAGTGCTGCCTAACAGAACTGTCCGCGACGGTGAAGATGTTCTGAAGTGGTCTATGTGTCTCTCTAAATGGGTCAGCTCTGTCCCAGGAAGCAAGATGCATCTACTTTTTTTGGTTATTGTGGTACTAGAGCCTTGCATATTCACGGCAAATACTCAAAGGAAGAAAGGCAGATTTCCCTTCACTGGTAACTGGTCAAAGGCAACAGTAAAAAACACATTAACAAAAAATTACATTCAGATTCCTTGCAAATTTGTTATAACCAAAACTAAAAACATTAATATCTAAAAATAGAGCAATAGCTAAATTAATTATGGGACCCCATTATCACAGGGTAAGTAGCATTTTAAATCATGGGGGGATGGTATGCATTGTTTGATTTGGGGTTTTGTTTTGTTTGTGTTTTGCTTTGGTTTTAGGACGGAATCTCATGTAGCCCAGACTGACCTCACATCCACCATGTAGCATAGGAAAACCTTGAACCTCTGGTCCTCCTGCATCTACCTTCGATTACAAGATTACGGGAATGCACCACTGTCCCTGGTTCTATGTGGTGCTAAGGATCAAACCCAGGCCTTCACACGTGCTAGGCAAGCACTCTACCAGCTGAGCTGCAGCCCCAGCCCTGAGTCACCTTTTAAAAGATCACTTAGTGTTGAAATGACATTATATAACACCTTCTTTTAATCTAAAAAAAAAAAATAAGACTATTAGGAAACACTAAAACAGTGCCATGTAGAGGGGACATCGCTCGGCGTCTTGGCAGTGGCTCGGCAGGCCTGACCCCTGGGTTCGAGCCCCAGCACCATAAATAAGGAGAACAATGTTATTTTGGGTGGTGGGCTATGGGTTTATTCTTATTTTCTTTTCTTTTTTTGGAGCTGGGGACCGAACCCAGGGCCTTGCACTTGCTAGGCAAGCGCTCTACCACTGAGCTAAATCCCCAACCCCTATTCTTATTTTTTTCACTTCAACATTTGTACATATTTTTTAAATCTCTTGCAGTGAGCATGTACTATTTTTATAATAAAAAAAAACACTATTTTTAAAGATGGGGGGAGGGATGTTCCAGTGTAGGAAAACACTTTGATCCAGCTAAGAGAGAGAGAGAGAGAGAAACACAAGAACACACCCAGGCCTACAGGGAGGAACTCAAAGGAGGCAGACATTGATCTGAGGGTGGCACAAAGAGGACTTTCATTCATTTATCCAGAATTCTATTAGTGCCCATGGAATAAGTAAATGTGATTTTGCCGATCAGATTTGGGCTTCCACAACTATGAGGGCAAGGGCAGTAGAGGGAAGGTGGGTGGTTAAAATTCCCCTGGCAATACCACACAGAGCTGAGGCCTACAGCATCCCTTCTCACCTGTGCCGTGGGTATCTGTCACAAATACGCAGAGGGTCGAACGGGGACAGCCACCAATACAGAGTTTGAGATATCAAGACATAAAAATGTCGTAGGGATCCAGGTATGCAGGATACAATAGCAAGCACACAAAATGCACAAACAGCCTCTGACTGGCAATTAAAAAGGAGGAACTACAAGGAGTTCTCTGAGAGATTCCAGAATGCCCGAGGAAGGGCACACTCAGAACTATAACAGCAGCAGTCACATAGACACATACACATCTGATGCACTCTGTGTTCCTGCACTATTCTTAGCAATGGGCAGATGCGAACTTACTTCATACCCAAAATAACACTTTTGTGCTTTTCAAATGAGGAAACTGAGGTACAGAGAAATTAAATAACCTGTCCAAGGACTTAGGGCTGGTAAGAGGCAGGGCCTAGCTCCGAACCCAGACAACCGGGCCAACGAGGCACCATGGCAAAAATTCAAAAGAATGTCACATGTAAGACTTATTTTTTTGATACAGGGCATCTCTTCTATATGGCTCTGGCAGTCTTGGAACTCACTAGAAGAGCAGGCTGGCCTCGAACTCCTGGAGCTCCATCTGTCTCTGCCTATGGAGTGCTGAGATTAAAGGTGTGCATCTGTAAGCACGGCACATGTGTGGATTTTTAATATAGTTATTGTCTTAGTCAGGGTTTCTATTCCTGCACAAACATCATGACCAAGAAGCAAGCTGGGGAGGAAAGGGTTTATTCAGCTTACACTTCCACATTGCTGTTCATCACCAAAGGAAGTCAGGACTGGAACTCAAGCAGGTCAGGAAGCAGGAACTGATACTGGGGCCATGGAGGGATGTTACTTACTGGCTTGCTTCCCCTGGCTTGCTCAGCTTGCTCTCTTATAGAACCCAAGACCTCCAGTCCGGAGACGGCATCACCCACAGTGGGCTGGGTCGCTTGATCACTAGCTGAGAAAATGCCTTACAGCTGGGTCTCATGGAGGCCTTTCCTCAGCTGAGGCTTCTTTCTCTGTGATAACTTCAGCTTGTATCAAGTTGACACACAAAACCAGCCAGTACAGATGTTCTCAAAGAGCAGGATTAACGCAGGCAGATGCCAGGATCCAAGGATGCTGAAGTCTGTTATATAAAATGGACTGGTATCCACATGGAGCCTACACATCCTCCTGTGTGAAGCCCATCTTCTCTGGATTACTTGTGACATCTATCACACGGCAGCACTGTGTACGCAAATGTTACGCTGCGCCGTCCAGGGAATAATAACAAACAAATGGGTCCGCACCTGTGCAGCACAGGTGTGGTTTGAAACACATGAACTGCTGGGTGTGGTGATGCAGGTCTTTACTCCCAGCACTCAAGAGACAGAAGCAGGTGGATCTGTATGAATTCTAGGCCAGCCTGGTCTACAGAGCAAGTTCCAGACCAGCCATGGCTACATGGTGAGGCTCTGTCCAAAACTATGTATATTTTCAATCCAAGGTGGAATCTATGGATACAAAACCCAGAAAGGTCAACTACATACACAAAACCTCAGTTTACTTCTAGATAATCGTTCGGAACTGAAGAGATGGCCTAGCCTGTACAGTGCTTGCCAAACAAGCATGAGGACTTGGGTTCAATCCCTAGCCACGATATAAAAAGAGCAGGCACACTTATAAGCCCAGCACTGAGGAGCCACAGACAGAGGTCCCTGAGGTTCGCTGACTGAGCAATCTAGCTGAGCTGGCAAACTCCAGTCAATGAGAGATGGTCTCAAAACCCAAGCGGGGGAGAGACCAATGAAATAAATGAGCTGGAGAGTAGTTGAGTGGAGAACAGCTGAGAAAAACACCAAACATCAACCCCTGGTCTCCAAACACACCGGAACACGCACAACTATATCCCTGGCCTTTATACACACAGGAACATGGACATCTATACCACCCATGCCTCCATGCACACGGGAATGTGTACATCTATACCATCCCAGGCCTCCATGCACACAGGAACTCGGACATCTATATGATCCCTGCCCCCATACATACAGGAACATGTACATCTATACCCCTGGCCTCTATACACACAGGAACACGCACATCTATACCACCCCTAACCCCACACACATAGGAACACATACATCTATACCACCCTGGCCTCCATACACACTGGAACATACCACACATGCACACACAAAGCACGTATGGATCTTGAAGCCTCTATATTAAGTGAAATAAACCATACAGGAAACATGCAAATACGACATGGTTTTACTGGTATGAAACTCATAGAGGTAGACAGAGGAATGGTGGCCACGGGATGGGAAATGGTAGGGAATGAGGGGCTACTACGGAGTGGGGGCGGAGATTCAGACACAGTGGTGAGGTGCGCACTGACGCACAGCCAGGCACGGATGCTAATGCTCTGAGCAGTGCACCTAAGGGGGCTAAGGAGGTTTGAGGGTGTAGTTCCTGGCGTGAACCGTCACTCTGCATAATCCAAGCATGATGCCATAAGCCTGTGATTCCAGAATTTGGGAAGTAGAGGCAAGAGGGTTAGACGTTCCAAGTTTTTTCTTGACTACAGAGTGAGTTTAAGGCCAGACTGGGCTAGGTGAAACTCTGTGAAAAGGAAGAAAGGGAGAGGGAGCAAGGGAGGGAGGGAGGGAGAGAGGGAGGGAGGGGAAAGGCAACTTTTCCTACTGTATATTTTATTCAAAAGAGTTGGTGAAGATTAGATGAAAATATCAGCTGTCAGCTGAGGGTGCAGCTCAGCGCTGGAGCGCTTGCCTAGCTTGCACCAGGCTGGGTTTAAGTTCCAGAGCCACATCAAAACTGTTCAAAATGATCTGCTCTGGGTCTCCAGTGTCCAGATGCATAGCACACCGCTACCTGACGGAGGGAGGAGAGAGGGAAGGAAAGTCCTGGTTTAGAGAAGGAAGCAAGCTCAGCAGGCAGGAAGGCCCTGGAAGCTGGCTTAGGCTTTCCCATCTTCCCTCCCCCTCATTCTCCTGTTTGCCCGCACTGTGGTTGCTATGGAAACAAGGGGCACCTTGGGCTCCTAGAGCTCAGCCCAGGTGCTGCTAACTCTGGGAATAATACGGGCATGTGAGTAAGAGAAAGGCGGTCCTGGGGCTTTGTGTACACACACGTCTGCTCCCAATGCCTCCTGTTCGTTTAGTGTCTGTGTCACTGACATATGCACCTCTGTCCTCATCAGGCAGACTTGAGTGGCTGTGCACATCAATTCAGCTTGCCCTTGTGGGTCCGTGGGGGTGTTTACAGTCCTTTGGGCATGTCGTACCGTTACATCTGTGATCACACAGTACTACTGTACGCCACCAGAAACTCTGTGATTAGACACTGTGCTCTACGCTTCCCCTGAGCCATCACGCTTAAACCTCACGGCAGCACCGCGTGCAGCACTATTAATATTCACTGGTAGGGAAACTGGAGCACAGGAAGGTCGTGCGGTTTCCCTCAGCACACCCAGAGCATGAGAACCTGACCACCGAATCTGCACTGTGGGAACAGACCTTTACTTATTTTTTATTTTATGTGTATTAGTGTTTGCCTGCATATATGTCTGTGTGTCCCATGCATACCTGAAGCCTGGAAAGGCCAGGAAAGGCCACCGGGTCCCCTGGAACTGGAGTTACAGATGATTGTAAACTATCGTGTGGGTGCTGCCTGGTCCTTTGCAAGGGTATCAGGTGCTCTAAACCACTGAGCCATCTCTCCAGACCCCAAAGGTCAAAGCCCTTTAAATGAACTGGATCCCAAACAGCTGTGGCCCACCTCACCACAAGTACCTTGTCCTGCTGTGGTGACAAACACTAAGGCTTCCTGAGCCCCACCCAAGGCTGATAAAGGAGAATCCCCCAGATGGGGCCCAGGGAGCTGCATTCTAACCCAGCCCCTGGACTGGTCTGCCCGGCCACCAGAATATTCAGCCACCGATTCAACCTACTCTGGTCATAGCAGAATGGAGGTGGGGCTGTCCCTCCTGAATCCAGCTCCGGAACTGTGAAACTCCTCATGCAGCCAAAGCTCCATCTACAGTAAGCATCTAAAAGCAGCCAAGCACCCAGGCCAAGCCAGCTGCTGTCAGCGTGCTTCTCCCCAGGGCAGGGCTCCACAAGTCAGTTATGTGGCTTTGTGGCCTGCCAGGCACGGATTTCCGCCCACTCCACCCTCTCAGAATGAGTCGGTTGTGGGGGGTTGTGGGGCGGAGGCTCACACAGTGGGTAGCCTGCCTATTCACAGATCAGCCAGAGGCAGGGAGGGAAGCCACCTGGCCAGGGTAACAAACACTATAGAAAGTTCCTACTGGCTCTGACCTCAAGGAATAATAACACAGACAGAAGCCATATGACAACCGTAGCAGAGACAGCATTCACTATGCCCCTGACCAGAGATATTCTCTCTGCTCCAGGATGCTGAGGAAGGGGGTGCTGTGTGCACCCGGAGTGGAGGAAGCTAAGCTGGGAAAGGAAAGGGAGAGGCGTATTTGCAAGAAAACAGAACCAGAAACTGACAGTGGTGAGATTTGAACTTGAGATTGCGAACTCGCCTCAGGTCATCCAGCAGGTGGAGACAGGATTTAAACAGAAACTCCCGGTCTCCAATGGCTGCAAAGTAAGCCACCGATTGGTAGTTCCTGTTCTGCACACGTTTGAGAATGCTTATGGATGGTAGGCTATGGCCTCAAAAGTTCCGTTAAATCTGAAGATGGTGTTCCTTGCCACAGCTAGAAGGTGGGGTATTGGCAATAGGTGAGTAGAGATGGGAAATTTTGTTAGACATCCTACAGGGGCCAGGACAGACCACCACAGGGACCATCCAGACCAATGTGAAGAGTCAAGCCCTGGATTAGAGTGACAGACCCACCTGGAGCCCACATGAACCCCCAGGTCCACCCACCCATGGGCCACTGTCATGCTTGTCAGTCCCTGGAGACAGCAGTTCTCAAACTTCACTGCCCACAAATGTCATTCCTGAGAAGGTACAAGTGTCAGGTACCACAAGATCCCTGACATTGATGTTATTGTTATTGTCTGTTTGTTTCCCAGAGTCTGGGCCTTGCTTTGTAATGCAAGCTGGCCTTGAACTCAGATCCTCCTACTTCAGCCTCTGAGTGCTGGAAGGACAGCCTTGTAGTGCCCACCACACCTGGCTGGTGATAAGAATTTTTCATGGTCACCAGGAGACACTCTCCAGAGGCCAGACATCTGGAGCTCTTCTACCTTGTGAAAAGAAAGCGAAGATCTTACCACCAGTGATGAACTTAAGACAGTTGGGGAGCATTTCACAGAGACGTCCCAGCAAACTCCAAACCTCACCTCCACCAGAGGTGGGAGCCAAGCCCGCAATAGCTCCTGGGGGAAAGCACTAAAGGAGCCTGCAGACCTGCATCTGACCCCCCAGATCAGGACAGTTAGAGCGAGTGGCTTTTGAGATGTGAACTCATCACACTGGCAGAGACTTGGGGAGGGGAGGGAATTAACTTCCCAGCTTCCATCACTGTCTGGGCAGGAGATAATGGGCCTGAATTAGGAGACAGGAGGACCAGCCCTGCATGAGTCAGAGGCTTCCCAGCCGGGAGAGGGAGGAAGCACTGGATATGAAAGAGAAAGGTTAATTGGGAGGGAGCCAGTCTGGGAACAGAGCCGGAAATGATCAGGCAGCCACAGAGGGGACAAGAGCTGTAAAGGGGAAAGGGGACCCAAGGATAGGGATTGGGGAATCAGCCACAAATGTGAGAGCAGAGGCCAGGGGTTGGCACATCAAGGCCAAGGTCAACCACAGGTAAACCCAAAGCCCATCCATCTCCTTTCTTAGCTCATAGGTTAGTTGTCCAGACTTTGCCCAAACTCCAGACCTCTGATAGCTTGCAAAGCGGTTCCTGTAACAACAAGATTAGCAAGGCCAGTCTGGGCACTCCAGAGGCTGCAGCAAGGGGATCGAAAGTTCAAGGCAAGCCTGGGCAGCTTACCAAGATCATGCCTCGTTTCTGTGGGGCTGATGCAGGCTGCCTAGAAAACTTCCAACAAAACCCAGTACGGCCACTGAGAAACCCTACACAGCGAAGGGTCCAGGCTGGTCAGCCAAGAGGAGAGGAGAGACAAGCTGCAAGGGAGCCCTCTGAGCCCCAGAGAGCACAGGAGAAGGGGGGATTAGCTTTCTTGAGGAGGAGGGGCATGACTGGTTATGCAATGGCAGTTTCAGAGATCCGACATGAAATTAAGAGGCAACACTGAGCAAGCAGAACTGTATTCTGATAAACCAGGCACCCTTAAAATCTCATGAGCTCCCTGACACTGGAGACGACCAAGCGGAAGCTAACGGATTAGCTACAGAGGCAGGGGGATGCATGTCATGGGTAGTTTGCCCTGTCTGTTTCAAGCCCTCAGCCTCCAGGAATCCGAGATCTAGGGTCTTTTCGATGGCTTCCTTCTCCCAGGACCCTCAGGAACAATGCTCTGGACTCTGCTTCCCAGGCAGGCTGGATAATTTAGACAAATCAGACTGCCCACTTCCTTCCTCTTCCTTCCATAGAATCCAGAGCCTCCCATCTAGGCCTAGCAGAGCTGAGGGCCTGAGAGACCTGTGGAGACCCCCAAGCGGCATAGCACAAGACTTCCAGAAAGTAAGCTGGGTAAAGGAGACTGAAGGGAGAACTGAGCGGAAGCTGGCAGGCCACAGGCAAGCCATCCCACCCTCCTGCACCCTCCTCACCTCCCTCACTGACACAGTTAGCTATGTCCATTCCACTCCACGACTCCACTAGCCACATGGAAGGCACCCTCCCCGGGATCCAGGGATCAGCTGAGCTGTTCTTTGCGGTCCCATGCCCATCTCAGAAGACGTCCCAGCCCCCAGAACTTAACGCCATCAGCAACCACCCACCACCCAAAAATCAGAACATGGACTCACCAGAGTTTCCTAGGCATGATGGGACTGGTCAGGATGAGATTAGGAGCACATATGTCCCTAGAGTCTATAGAACTCGCTATCTAGCAAATGGTACCTCCAGCCTGTGCCTGGCAATAAAATCAGGACACAGCCCAATTGCCAGCTAAGCACCCGCCTGCCTTGCTTCTCCTGGTAGCCACTCACACCGCCCCAGACTCAGATCCCAAAACAGACATGTTCGTGGTTACCATAGGAACTTGCTAAAGCCAAAAAAGGCACCACACCGGCACCCACATGGGCCCTCTAAGCTCATGTCCACTTGTACTGGTGATCACACACACACACACACACACACACACACACACACACACACACACACACACACACCTAACAGCATTCATGCACAGGGCCCATCCTAAAGAAATTAATGGCCTAGGACATAGAAATAAAGGGCTCCCCTATGGTTCCCTGAAAACTCGGGCACCAACTGCCAGCCAGAAGAAGCTCACCTAGAGCTCACCCACTGAAGGCATCGGAAGCTGAGTTAGGTTGGAGGACCAGAGTAAACAACCCCCACTGTGCCTGCAGGACCACAGAGAGGGCCCTGCCCTCTGACTCCCTGCCACACACCAGCTCCTCTAGCCCTCCACCCCCTCCTTCTCTAGTCCCTTCTACTGGCTGGAGTGTATAACTCCCTGGACCCCAAACAACACAGGATAAAGAATGGGAAAGACAAAAAGGTCTTATATTCAGAGTCCTATTGCCTCCCTGAAACTGACCCGATTCCTGAGTTCCCCATCTCTACAAAGGGGACCCCATGTCCACCCAGGGCTCACTTTCACTAGTCTTACTACCCTACTCTGGTCTGCAAGCTATGAAGTATCTGAGCCTGACCATTCTCACCCCTTCTGAAAGCCCTCTCATTGTCCCCAAGCTCTCCCACAGCCCAGCCGCCCTCCTACCGGCAGCCCAACCAGCCAGTCTCCTGTCTGGCAAGAACAACAGCTCCCAGGTCCTCCCACCCACGCTGCCTCACACCTCAGTGCCTTCCTGGTGCAGTGATGTAGCACCAAGCCTCTCTTCCCACGCTGGACCACTGACCTCACACACCCTTAGAGACAGCCTAGACCTATTGTCTCCAGAAGGGGAGAACCAGTGAGAGCCCTTGCTACATCCCATGGCAACTGTCTGCGCTCTCCCTAAGGGGCTGAAAGCTGCCATGGGCAGACTATTCTCCGCACCCCCTTTTCTCGGCCCCTCACCGTCTCTGGCCTGGCTGTGGCTTTGGAATGAAGGCGCCAATAGATGTTGGTTGAACTGACTCAATCATCTCCCCATAAAAACATTGAGCTCCCCATGTCTTTGACAAGCCCAGGAGAAAGCCTCTACAAATGTTCTAGGTGTGTAGCACTGGATGTAGGATAAGTCAACTGCAGAATGTTCTAGGACATCCTTGTGGTAACCTAAAGATTCTTGTAACCCACAGTAAATAAAGATCTGCCGGCCAGTGGAGAAATGAACTGCTGATCATGACCCTTGGCCAATGAGAAGAGCCATTAAGTGGGGATCAATTGTTGACTGCAGAGAAATGGGCTCTCTGGAGAGGCTGGAAACACACACTTGCTCCACAAGCTCTCCCCTCTGATGACATTGTGACGGGCTGGCACCAAGAGAACCAAGAGAGCAGATGTCTACCGAGATCACCACCTAGAGTCTACATTGCTCTTACAGACTGGTGTGGAAGTCTTGGTGGAAAAAACAAACAAACAAGCAAACAAATGAAATGGCCATCTTTAACCTCAGCACTCAGAAAGTGGAGAAAGGCAAATCTGATCCTGAGTCAGCTTAGTCTATACAGTAAGTTTCAGGCTAACCAGGGCTGCATGGAGAGACCCTATTTCCAAAAGGGGTGGAGGAGGGGCGTGTGGAGAGCTGTGACAGCTCACGAGGCCCTTCCAGCGGGTGGTGTGCCCTATCCTGCACAGCGTCTATTGTAACTACGCTCAGGGGTGCTGGTGGCCAGGGTTAGCTCACTGACACACTGCCTGTTCCCACCTGTGTCTCCATCTTTTTTTCTAATAGAATTGGAACCCTTAGCTGCTTAAATCATCAACAAAGAATAGCAATGGCTGCTTACGGCCAAACCACAGCATGCTCAACCCAAGTCAGACCTCTGCTTTCCTCCCTCAAGGAAGAAATCCAAGAACAAACGTGCACTCTGCCCATCACGCGCCATCTGTCTGCCAAAGCTATCATTTCAAGGGGCCAAGAGCAAGCCATCAAGTATGCAGTTCGGTTCTGTCCTTTAAGATTATTTTATTTTTATTCTGTGTAAACATGTGTGTTGCCAGCATGTATATACATGCACACCCCACGTGTCTGGTTCCTGTAGAGGCAAGAAGAGGGCACTGGATCCTCTGGAACTGGAGTTAAGAATGGTAATAAGTCACCAAGCGGGTGCTTGGAAATGAACTAGGGTCTTCTAGAAGAGTAGCCAGTACTCTTAACTGCTGGGCCATCTACCTCTCCAACGTCCAATTAGGTTCTTTCTCCTACGAGATAACAGACTCAGATTGGGCATTGGAGCATATTTCCTGGAAGTAGAGGCAATTGGTCCTTACCCAAGCTCATGCTCATTTGGTCACCGTGGCTGTCCCTGGTCACAAAAGTCATCTCAGGGGACTGGAGCCATGCAACAGACAGACAGACAGACAGACAGACAGACACACACACACACACACACACACACACACACACACACACACACACACACACACACACGGTGGGGACTCCTTCCGGGATTCCCTCTGGGAGAAAGTAGACCGGCTTTGATTCAGGTACTACGTCTGCGTCCTAAGCCAACCCCCAAAGCACGCTGAAGATGGGAGATTCCTGCATGCTGACCGCTCTACCTGTATCCATCCTCCTACCTCTGTATCTTCTCCTCCGCCTGCATCCCTCCATCGGCCTCTGCCTCCCCTCCATCTCCATCCCTCCGCCTGCATCCACCTGCCTGCCTCTGCCTTTTTATTTCTATCTAGGGTCCCATTTTCCTGTGATGGGGTAAGCATATGATCCAAGTTCCATCATTCAGTGAACCTGTGCTGAGAATCTCCCTTAGCGCCTGCCCAGTGTCCAGTCTTGGGATCCAAAGATGAAGGGCACAGTCATGCATATTTGCTCAGCAGGGAGCATCTGCAATTATCCCCCCCCCCACCAAAAAAATACAGAAAGACATAAGGCAAGACCAGAATGTCATAGTGGTTGAGAACTTGCCCTGCATGTACAGGTCCTGGGTTTGATCCCCACCATTGTAAAGGCAGGGGTGGGGGAGGATAAGCCATGCATATAGCTAGCATGTTAAAGCTACCAAGGAGCAGTCCATTCCTTATCCAGCTCTCCCATTTTATAGACCCATAGAAGTTACTGACCTGCCCATTTATTAGCCCAGGTCTAGAACCTGGGCCTGCCAACCCACAACTCAAGCTTGTTTCTCCCGCATGGTACTGCTGTCACCCCCTTTCCATGTTCCTGTGTAGCCCCATGTTCCTTGTATCCCCAGCAATAGTTAAGTCCTAGCCTCTGGGGGGCCTCCTCATGCAGGCATCATAGGCCTCTCTCAGTCTGGGCATCTGGCAGGGAGGAGGGCACCAGGAGGTCAGGTCATGACCCCTGGATCAGGAGATATGGACTGAGAACACGAAGCTCTACCCTGATGGAACGAAATATAAGATTCAAACTCTACCTTCACAGCTTACTTGCTGATGACCTTGAACAAGATTCCCCACCTCTCCGAGTGTTTATTTTCCCATCTCTCAAATGCCAAATGCAAAGGTCCCTTCTCCACACAGTGGCTGGGAAACCTCTGGATAGCAAGTGATAAAATCTCAATGCTCGGTGCCCATGGGGCAGACCTCATCTTCAGAACTATCTGCCTCGGGGACATCTCCAGGACTATCGACCCCTGTGTCAGTGACACCAGGTCCCTGGGGAGTGAGCCGAGGCAATCAAGGCATACAGGCCACAGGATAGGAGTGTCTGCTGCTGAGCAGAGAACAGGCTGCAGGAGGAAGAATGCTTCAGCCAGCAGAGGCGGAAGCAGAAAGTCTTAGACCCAGGCGGAGGCCCCCCAGCATGAATTTGACTGCTCACTTTGTCCTGCCAGAGAGCAGAGGCACAGCCTGAACACACTCCTCCAGAATTCTGTAGGACCTACATTACCAACTGAAGGAAGAGGAAGATACGACCACATCATTTTAGTCCTACAGCAAGTAAGGACTGGATATGACCTCTTGTAGTGTCTTCCAGTCTTCCTATCCTGAGAACAAATATCCCCCCACCTAGAGTAATAGCCATCTCTTCATCCAAACTGATTGGACAGTGGCTATATATCCTGCAAAGAGTTAGGCTAAGTAGGTTCTCCTTTTAAAAAAGCATTATTGATAAAACGGGCATGTGGTACACACTGTAATCCCAGGACGTGGGAGGTGAAAGCAAGAGGTTCAGGAGTTCAAGGCCAGCTCCGGCTAATATGGGCATAATGTTTTTGTACACTGTGTAAAGTTTACCCTTGTGTTATTCAAATGCTGATTTCTCTGCCCTCACATCTTGTTTCAATCCAGGCACAACATTGTAATGCTTATACCAAGAATCTCCTGTCTCAAGTTTCTGTAAAAAATTCTTACCATTTATTCTCTGCCTTGTCAATAAATGCTGATCACTCAAAGGCTGGCCAGGATAGAGAATAGGGGCAGGATGTCTGCCAACCTATTGGGAGAGAAGGGAGGGGGGAGAGAAGGAGAGAAGGGGGAGAGAGGGAGATTCAGATCAGGGAGGAGGATGGAGGATTTGGAGCTATGAAAAAGGGGCCCGGAGAGAGATCGTGGAAACGCACCTGAGCCCAGAAAGCCAGATCAATAATAACATGCACGTATCATGGGATGGGGCTGAGAGAGCCAGATCACCATGGAAGGCTAAGGCAGATCATTTAGCTGCTCAGCTAGCAAGGTGCAGTTTTAAATAAATCTTGGTTTCTCTGTGCAGTTATTGGGGACCAGCATGAGGTAAAGAAATTTCAGCCAGGGGCTTCATTCACTGTTTACGTTTATATTAAGAAGAATTCATTTACATACTATATAGAGTTTGTGGTCAGACTGGACTTCGTGAAACCTAGTCTCAAAAAACAGCAAAAGTTTATTGAGGCAAACTCCACGCGCCATTTTAAGTGCACTTCAATGCTTCTCAGAACGGTCACAACCTTGTGTCACTCTTATCACTATCAACACCATACTCGCCATTTGTTGGCCAGAATCTATTATCTTTTAAATCTCACTCTCCCTACAGACCCCCAATTCCTCAGAAACCATTAACCTACTCAGTCCCTAGGGACGTCCTAGTCTACGCACATCACTTATGTGAAAGGGTGTAAGATGTGTTTTTTCAGTGTCTGGATTCTTTTCCATAGCTTGTTTTTGACATAAGTCAAGTTTCATGCCATCTATAGCTTTGTGGTAAATTTTACTATCTAAAGTACAATCTTTCAACTTCATTCTTCCCTGTTAAAGTCTATTTGAGCTTCCCTGGACCTGGTTCAGCCCCTCCTGAGCATCTCTTAGGTTCCTTAAGGCTTATTGGATGGGAGACTTTCCATCTTTAGCCTAACCGGATTACACATTAAAGCTCTTGTTCTTTTTCTCTTTTGAGGCAGGTACATTTGTCTCATGGGTCCCAGACAATACCTGAGTATGACCTTGAGCTCCAGAGCCTCCCCATCAACTCCGAATCTTCCCACCTCCTCCTCCTAAGTGATGAGATTACAGGCGTGTGCCACCACATTCAGTTTAAAGGGTTTGCTTCCTGAAATCAACAGATCTTAAAGCTACAATTCAGTCCTACACCCTGCAGGACACCACCAATGCCATGTTCCCCACCCCTGAACTCTAACTGTCCCCCACGTATTCAGAGACCCTACAGAGATCCCGCGCTCAGCACTGGCCTATCTGCTCCCAGTCCTTCACACACCCTGTATCCCCTTCCTCTACAGGTTACAAATGGATCTACTGAAAACAAACAGGCTCTCTGCAAACCATGGCTGTAGTTGCAATAGATGGCTCAAGGCAGCCCCCCAAAACCACTTCTTCTCTGCACACCCCTCAGTAACCCTGCTCACCACCTCACACCTCATTCACTATGCAGATACACCCCTGAGAAGACCTGGAAAAGTCAAGCATGTTGCCAAAAGATAAAGGTATAGATAGACCTGTAACTCGGGCTGCTGGAGGGGTTGAGGCAGAAAGATTTCAGGCTCAAGGTGTTGCTCTCTTGCTCTCTCTGAACTCCAGACCCCTGACCATGGCTATCATAACATCTCTGATTATCCACAGGAGACACAAGATTGGGATTAAAAGCGCTCTATCATAAAGGGGAAAGAGGGTGTAGAAAAGATTTGCAGTATATACCCTCCCCCAGAAGGATAGACAATCAGCTAACAGTTGCTAGGGAGGGAGGACCCTTCTTCGACGGCATAGAGACCAGTAAGCTGCCCACACTCTTTTGCATAACCCCTCAACCATGATCCTGTGAGTCACCCCAACTTAACTCATTGATCCACCAAGCTACACTTGCATGAAGTCATTTCTTTGGTCTGTCATTGGTACCTTACCTAGGTAAACAGACCTCTGTTCACAACTCCCCAAGAAAGGTTAATGCAATTCTAGTCCAGTCTGGGCAACTTAATGAGATACTGTGTCACATTTTAAAAAGTAAAATGAACAGAGTAGGAGTTGTAGCACCTTGGTTAAGAGTACTGGCTGCTCTTCTATAGGACCTGAGTTCGATTCCCAGCACTCACAATGAGCAGTTCACAACCACTTACAACTCCAGTACCAGGAGATCCTATGCCTTCTTCTGGGCTCTGCACATGTACACACACATACACACACACACACACACACACACACACACAATTAAAATATTTTTGAAGTAAAATCAGGGCCATCAAGATTGCTCACGGACGAAGGCACTAGCTGCCACACCTGATGGACTGAATTCAGTCACAAGACTCCACATGGTGAAGGTGCAGCTTGAGTCCAGCACGTTGCCCTCTGACCATCAGAGGAGCACTATGGTATGTGCCCCTTCCCCCCACCTACAAAATAAGGAAAATTAAAACGGGCTGGATGGAGCTCAAGGGGAGAGCACTGGCCTAGCATGCACAAGCTCCTGGGTTCAATTCCTAGCACCGCCAACAAAATAAAGCAAAACAAAAGGAACTGCCCTGACCTGAGCAGCACCCACGCATACACCGTGCTGCACAGCGGCCCCGTCCTCCTGTCCCAGATACAGAACAGCTTTAGAAACCAAGAGTGCTTCATGGCCTTTCTGGCCTCAACTCTGTGGAGAGACTAAGATCCAGCCCCAAGCCCTGCTCACCACCCTTCCCCCACCAACCCCTCATCTTTCTGGAATTGACAAACCAAATGGAAGGAAGGCCTTCTATTCTGATCCCCTTAAAGGCCAACCCTCGAGTCTGGCTGGTTTTCCCTGGCACCTGTACCAAGGAAGACCAACACTGGCAACTTGAGGGCTCACGGTAGCCAAATTGGAGCAGGGAGGACCAGAGGAGCACACTGAACTGCGTGCCTTCCTGCACATGTGTGTTCTGCTAAATGAACCCAGGTCTTTGTGTGTGCCTGCTGAACATTTGCACAAATTTCCATGCACAAAGTCACATGTGGCAGAAAAATATCTTCATTGGTAATCAATGCTTTTTTTTCCTTCTAGAATTTTCTTCCTTTTCACATACCAAGTTCTTAAAGTTGGATAAGACTCGAGAGAGAAGGGGGAAGATAATAACCAAATAGTCCACAGAACAGAAAGGGGAAGCGAGTGAAGGGTAAGGGAACGGAAGACAGCAGCTTCAAGACAGAGGGGCCTCTGTTCACCCTCTCCACATAGACCAGCAGCCACCTGTCAGACCTAGGCCGGCAGTGCCCAGGCCTGAGACTTGTGGTGTGGAAGCCTCAAGCAGCCCACAGACTGGGCTCACCAGGATGACCAGTCAGTTCCAGATGACTCAATGGCCACCTGAACCCACACACATGCCGATGGTGCTTGAAGGGGTTCTAGGGGCTGCAGAGATGGTCCAGTGGTTTTGAGCACTTGTTGCTCTTCCAGAGGATCCAAGTTTGATTCCCAGAACGCACATGATGCCTAAAAGCTGTCCAAAACTCCAGTGTCAGGGAATTCTACACCTCTGCAAGTACCAGGCACACTCACGGTGCACAGACATGCATGCAGGCAAAATGCCCATACACACAGAGTATAATAGTAATAATCTTAAAAAGAGGTATTATAGTTTTCTCAAATAGATGGATAATGTCAGAAAGATGTCCTCTAGGCATTGGGGCTTCACATCAAAATTTAAATAATAGAAAATACATCTTTCTTATCAATAAGTGTGTGGCCTGAAGGTCACAGCCACTAGTCACATTCCCACCATGCTTGTCCCTGATTCTGTCAATCACACCTCTGCCTTTCCCTGGACATCCCAGGACTCAAGAGGCCCATGTAGTCTCCTGCAGTGCAGAAGCCCCTTCAACCAGGCCTGCAATGACAGTCCACAGCATCCAACTGTTACACACAACATGGACAGACCAAGTCTCAGGCAAGGAACTGTTGTCATCTCCGACCTCTAAAGAATTGAAAGAAGTTACTTACTTGACCTTCAGACCCGCCAGCATGGTCTTGTCGATCCTGCCAAGAGAAACGCAAGGGCTTCAGTCAGTGTGAGAATACAGGTTCCCTTCTGTATCTGTCCTACAGGAAAGCTACTACAAAACATTTTCTTCCAGCCCAGGAAAGGAAGTCTCAGTTCCATGAGGCACTGGACCACACACACTTCTATGGGAAGTTTTCCTGGATGGCTTTAACTGTTAACCTGATACAATCGGAAACTATTTAGAAAGAGAATCTCTAAGCTGAGGAATCACTTAGATCAGCTTGGCCTGTGAGCGTGTCTCTGGAAAGCTGTCTTGATTGATAATTGATGTAGGAGGCACCAGCCCACTGTGGGCAGCACCATTACCTAGGCAGGTTGTCCTGAACTGTATAAGAATGTTAGCTGAGGACTGGAAAGATGGCTCAGTGGTTAAACACACATATCGTTCTTCCAGAGAACCCATGTTCAATTCCCAGAACCCACATTCGAGGGCTTACAACCACCTGTACCTCCAGTTCCAAGAACATCTAGCACTCTTAACCTCTGTGGGCACCTGCATTCCTATGCACATACACCCGCACAGGCACATAAATATAATTAAAAATAAAACAAAGATAAGAATGCCTAAGCCTGCCTGCTGCCTGCTGCCTGCCTGCCTGCTGCCTGCTGCCTGCCTACCTGCTGCCTGCTGCCTGCTGCCTGCTTCCTGCCCTGCCTGCTGCCTGCTGCCTGCCTGCCTGCCGCCTGCTGCCCTCCTGCCTGCTCCCGGCCTGCCCTCTTCCTGCGTCCTCCCCTTCCAGCTGCCTCCTTCCTCCCCCCTGCCGCCTGCCGCCCGCCTCCTGCCTGCCTCCTGCCTGCCCGCTGCCTGCCCACCTGCTGCCTGCTGCCTGCCTGCCTGCCGCCCGCTGCCCGCCCGCCTGCCTGCCGCCTGCCGCGCCCTGCCCTGCCCGCTGCCCCGCCTGCCGCCCGCCCGCCTGCTGCCTGCCGCCTGCCTGCCTGCCTGCTGCCTGCCTGCCTGCTGCCTGCCTGCCTGCCCACCTGCGCCTGCTGCCCGCCCTGCTGCCCGCCCGCCTGCCGCCCGCTGCCCGCCTGCTGCCCGCCGCCCGCCTGCTGCCCTGCCGCCTGCTGCCCTGCTGCCTGCTGCCTGCCGCCCGCCACCTGCTGCCTGTTGCCCGCCTGCCTGCTGCCCGCCGCCTGCTGCCTGCCTGCTGCCTGCTGCCTGTCGCCTGCCCGCTCCTGCTGCCCGCCGCCTGCCCTGCCTGCCCGCCTGCTGCCCGCCCGCCTGCCTGCTGCCTGCTCCGCCTGCCCGCCTGCTGCCCGCCTGCCTGCCTGCTGCCCGCTGCTGCCTGCCTTACCTGTCTACCCCTGGCCTGCCTGCTGCCTGCCTGCTGCCTGCTGCCTGCTGCCTGCTGCCTGCTGGGCCTGCCTGCTGCCTGCTGCCGCCCGCCTGCCTGCTGCCTGCTGCCCTGCTGCCTGCCTACCTGCTGCCCGCTGCCTGCCCACCTGCTGCCTGTTGCCTGCCTGCCTGCCCACCTGCTGCTGCCCGCTGCCTGCCTGCCTGCCTGCCTGCCTGCTGCCTGCCTGCTGCCTGCTGCCTGCCCACTTGCTGCCTGCTGCCCGCCACCTGCTGCCTGCTGCCAGCCTGCCTGCTGCCTGCTGCCTGCTGCCTGCTGCCTGCTGCCTGCTGCCTGCTGCCTGCCCTGCCCTGCTGCCTGCTGCCTGCTGCCTGCTGCCTGCCTGCCTGCTGCCTGCCGCCTGCCGCCTGCCCACCTGCTGCCCGTTGCCCAGCCTGCCTGCCTGCTGCCTGCTGCCTGCTGCCTGGCCTGCTGCCCGTCGCCTGCCTGCCTGCTGCCCTGCCTGCCTGCCTGCCTGCCTGCTGCCCGCCTGCCCGGCCTGCTGCCCGCCCGCCCTGCCCTGCCTGCTGCCCGCCCGCCCGCCTCCGCCGCCCGCTCCACCTGTCTACCCGCTGGCCCGCCCGCTGCCCGCCTGCTGCCCGCTGGCCGCGCCCGGCTCCGCCCGCCCGCCGCCTGCCGCCCGCCCGCCTGCTGCCTGCCTGCCTGCCGCCTGCCCACCCTGCTGCCCTGCTGCCCGCCCACCTGCTGCCCTGCCCGCCTGCCCGCCTGCTGCCTGCCGCCCTGCCCTGCCGCCCGCCGCCTGCTGCCCGTTGCCCGCCTGCTGCCCGCCGCCTGCTGCCCGCTGCCCGCCCCGCCTGCCCGCCTGCCTGCTGCCCTGCCCGCTGCCTGCTGCCCGCCCACCTGCTGCCTGGCTGCCTGCTCCACCTGCTGCCTGCTGCCAGCCTGCCTGCTGCCTGCTGCCTGCTGCCTGCTGCCTGCTGCCTGCTGCCTGCCTGCCTGCCTGCCTGCTGCCTGCTGCCTGCCTGCCTGCTGCCTGCTGCCCGCCGCCCGCCCACCTGCCTGCCTGCCGCCTGCCCACCTGCTGCCTGCTGCCCGCCTGCCTGCCCACCTGCTGCCTGCCTGCCCGCCTGCCTGCCTGCCTGCCTGCTGCCCGCCTGCTGCCTGCTGCCTGCCCACTTGCTGCCTGCTGCCTGCCTACCTGCTGCCTGCTGCCAGCCTGCCTGCTGCCTGCTGCCTGCTGCCTGCTGCCTGCTGCCTGCTGCCTGCCTGCCTGCTGCCTGTTGCCTGCCTGCTGCCTGCTGCCTGCTGCCTGCTGCCTGCCTGCCTGCCTGCTGTCTGCCTGCCTGCTGCCTGCTGCCTGCTGCTTGCCTGACTGCTTCCTGCCTGCCAGCCAGAAGGCAGCATCCTTCATGATTCCTGCCATGCTTCCTTGTCTGTGAAATGAGTTCCTTGGTCAGAGGTAATGCTATGTGCAAAGCCAGCCTTTCTTCAAGCTCCTATCTTGATTTCTCTCAGTGATCCTTTCTCCCCTAAAGGCACTCTTGTCAAGGTATTGTCACAGCAGCAAAATTGAAACTGGGACAGAAAGGTACTAGGACCCTCTGTATTTTAGAGATGGAAACTAGGCTTCAAAGGAGTGAGATCTCTGGTCAGGTCTGACTCTAGGCCAGTGGTGACCCTTTAATCCACTTCATGCTGTGGTGACCCCCAACTGTAAAGTTATCTTCATTGTTACTTCTTAGCTGTAATTTTCCTACTGTTGTAAATCATAATGTAAATATTTTCGGAGACGGAGGTTTGCCAAAGGGCTCTCAACCCACTGGTTGAGAACCAGTGCTCTCGCTAGAACCTTCAACATTCTGTGTAGACGCCACAGGAGATGCAAACACCCCGGCCACAGGAATACGCCTGTTCCGGAAGATGCTTGCCCATCAGGCAGGTTAGAAGCCAGCAGCAGACTCCAAGGAGAGCCGCAGGTTGGTTCGAGCTGGGAGCACACATTGGCTGCAGACACAGCAGCACTCCCCACCCCTGCCTGCACCACCTTCTCTGGCAAACAAGGCAGTGTGTGAGGTTCTATTTTTACCCCCACATATGCCAGCCCTTATGGCTGGAAACGGAGGTCCCTTCCCCCATCAGAGGAACAGTGGGCAATGTTCTCCCTGCATAAGTCTTTCATTGACCAGAGGTCACTTCACCCATGTCACCATTGTGACTGGTGCCAGCACCATCATTTAATAGTCATCACCACCAGAGCCACTTCCACAGCCAGCATCACCACTGTCACTCACAGTGTCACCACCACCGTGTCACCATCACACCAGTGTCAGCACTGTCACTAACAGCCATCAACGTCTAAGTCCCATGACAGCATTAGTCACCCCAGTCACCACAGGTGTCATCACCCCCTTCATATCACACCAGCATCACCACCACCATGTCACCGTCATGACCAGTTTCACCACTACCACTGCCTTCACCTGGGTCACCATCAATATCAGTGTCACTCCAGAGCCACCGCCACCTTCAATGTCAGCGTGCCTCTAGTGTCTCCACTACCATCCGGTCATTATCATCAGTGCCACTAAACTCACCAGCACCTCTAAGATGCTTGGCACCCTGAAAGTTCACTCAGGCTCTAGCCTTCCCACTTTTTTCCCGTAGGCAGCTCTCAGGGAGAGGAGGACAGAGAGAGGAGGGGTCCACACAGCAAGTGTATAGATGCCTTCCCGGTTGGTGTTAAGCTCTGAACTGTGCTGGAGCTCCCCAGTTGAGAGCAGGATCCCCTTTCTCTGAGAATCCTCCAGCACCCAATCTCAGTCCCTACCAGCAAAACCAGCTATGACACCAGGACATGTGGCTTCTGCCTCTCTCCATCTCTTTCTCAGGCCCTACCATGCTCTTTCCTTAAGGTTTCCACACCGAAGGCAGACCCTCCTGCCCTCCCATTCAACCTAACAGAGCCCCAAATCTATGCTGTCGTCAGAATCCCCACTCTGCTGTCATGCTCCTATGAGCCACCCGATGAAAACAGGCCCACATCGTCTGGAGGAATAGCTCTTCGTTCTTCTAACAGTCCTCTGCTACAGCAGGGGGTCCCCACTGATACATGGGACCCAGAGAGGAAAGGCTGTGCTCTCAGAGAGCCCCGATCGTTAAGGTGGAGGGGCTCTAAGTCTCAGCCTCCTGTGTGCCCTCCTAATCTCTGCCTGGACAGACAGGCATCCCCACCACAGCAGACCTTGCTGGTCCCTGTGCCCCCAATCTCTCCCACGCAGCAGCCTGTCCACCAGGGTTTCCGTGCTAGAGAGTGGCCCTTGGAGCTTGTAGTTTGGGCAAGGTTGTAAGGTGGGGGCTGTCCCCCCTTACAGCTCCTCTGTCCCCTGAATCACTCTACTCACTTGACCATGACCGCACTGTTGGCACTGGCCCTCTCCCTTGACAACAAATGGAGCCTTTGAAACTCCATCTAAGACCAACCTCACTGTCTGGGAGGATCGGGGATCCAGGATTCCACAGCCTCAACCAGCTGCTTTCTCTCCTAGTTGGAAGCTGTGATCAGATGATTGCTACACTGCAGTCCAGCCCACTTTCCTAACCTAACTCTATGAAAAGTCCTTTGTGTCACTCCAGACTCAATGGGTCTCAACCCATCATTGCATGGAAACCCCCCTGTTATCCCAATAGCATCTACTGAGCATATGTTTGACATACCGGGGTCCTTTCTCCCATAGTGAGAAACATTTGAGCCTGTCACCCTAGAACCCAGTTTAATGGACAATGTGGCTAACATACAGAGTCCCTTGGACATACTAGGTCACTCTCCCCACTGCTGTCTTTGCCTCTGAGGCAGCTGTGGGTGACACACTTGTGTCTCCTGCCTCACCTGGCCAGGTTTAAATCATCCACTGGTTTTGCTTGGGAGCTCTGGAGCAATCTGATACACAGAATTGCTACTTGTAGGGGCTGGACAAAAAAAATCAAACCACAGGTGACTGGGAAGAGAGTTGTCATTAAAGTGCCTGCTTTGCAAGTTTAATATCTGAGCTGGAGCCCTGGAAGACACATTAAAAAAAAAAAAAAAAGCCCAGGGTGGGAGCACACACTATTATTAACCCAGTGCTGGAGAGGCAGAGAAGGGGGAGTGCCTGGGCTCTCTATCTGGCCAGCCTAGGCTAATCAATGATGACCGAATCAAAGAGAGCCTGTCTCAAACGAAGATAAATAAATAAATGAGCTCTTTCCTGCTTGTCTGCTTGTAGAGCCCCATCATCGTGAATGACACAAGACCTAACCAGAACAGGAAACCATGGCCAACCATCTACTTCAGAGGCTGCCCTTCACTCTAGGAAGGCAGCAGTACCTAAGACAGAAATCCAGGGGAAAATAGCCGAGATGTACAAGATCGCACCAGATGTCTTCTTGTATTTGGATTCAGAACCCGTTTGGGTGATGGTGAGACAACTGACTTAGGCAGGATTCCTGATTCCCTGGATTATGCCAAAAAAAAAAAAAAGTGAGCCCAGACAGAGACTTGCAAGACGAGGGGGGTGGGAAGCAAGAAAACCAGAGACTGTGCAAGAGGAAAGTCAGGAGACCGCAAAGGCCAGAGCTGGTGTCCCAGACAAAGGGAGCGTGGACAATAGCTAAAGGAGCAGAGATTCTGGGGTGACTCAATCTGCCGTGGTCATGCACATCTCCAGGGAGAGGACTAAAAAGACTGAAAACTTTAAACGAATAAACAAAGTAAGGAATGACACCTGAAGGTGTCTTTTGATCTCTACATATATGTTCACTCACACACATGTGCCTGCACACACACAAGTCCATGTGTCCATGTGCACGGGCACACACACACACACACACTCACACTGAATAAATTAAAACACAGACTAAGACAGAAGCCTTGCAAAGCAAGCTCTCTGAAGCCAGGCCGTCTGCCTGAGCCACACTTCACAGGAGGGTCTGGGAGAACAAGATCCCGTTACCTAAGCCCAGGCCTGCAGTGGTCCCAGACCAACCTCACACGCCCCTCCCAGAGCAGGAAGCAGACTGTGTGAATCAAACCCAGACCCTCCATCAGGACAATAGTCCCTACCCCAGCACTGGGGATGACCTGTGAGCAGACACCACCTG
The DNA here is from genome assembly GCF_011064425.1 of Rattus rattus. Classification (NCBI taxonomy): domain Eukaryota; kingdom Metazoa; phylum Chordata; class Mammalia; order Rodentia; family Muridae; genus Rattus; species Rattus rattus. Next base: position 93,309,297 of record NC_046162.1, read on the forward strand.
CCACCCTAGCATCCTCTTATCGTCACTGTCCCATTCGCCAGGCAGAGCGACCAGAATCTCTTCCTGTAAGAGAATGGATGGCAAAGTGTTCTCAAAGAGGGGAAAAAGAAAGGCAAGCCAGCAGACGATCAGTGACCAGAGAGACAGAGCCTGTCCCCTCCTAACCCTTCTGTGTCTCCCCAGCCTTCCTGCCAGCCCCACCAATGCCAGCCATCATTCCAGCCAGGACCCCAGACACCCTCATTGTGACAATGCCCTGGACCCAGAAGGGGAGACTGATAAGGAAAGCCATTAAGCTGCACTCCCAGCTGAGCTGCATCGAGCCAGTAAGGTGAGACAGGCCTTTGACTTCAGACCCTACCTTCAGCATCTGGGAAAACAGACAGCTTAGAGGCAAAAAAAAAAAAAAAAAAAAAAAGTGCCTAAGATCAAAAGGCTGGATGCGGGGCTGAATGGAGCAAAAGTGGGTCAGCAAGAATGGCAAACTTGAAGACAGGCCGGCCCCTCCTCTCACGGCCCATGTAGAGAAGAGGCAGCCCACAGGCATTCTGTCATTGACTCCTGACAGCCCGGTAGGATCGAGCATGGATACAGGACACCAGGGGAGCAAGGTAGGTACTTGCTCTGACACAGAGAACACGTGTGGTCACACTCAAAGGCATGTCTGTCCAGCAGGCACATAGCACACACGGTCAGATAGATTACAGTCACACCCCATTTGCACACATACACACATGAATAACCACAGATGTGCACACACATACAGCAGCGCACACTAGCACAGGCACAGGCATTCAAGTGCAGTTGCTCTCTCACACCCACACTTCCAGCCACCCTGACCTTTTGGATCTCTTGCAGACCTTGCTTCTGACAGTGAGGCAGAGCTTGGCCTCCGGTGGCCCCCTCAGGATCCTCCACGTCTACCTGGCATCTGGACGTGCTTCCCACAGGCTCAGGTCTCAGGCACAGCCTGAGCCCTGCTCCCAGCTGCCCAGTGAGATCCCTTCTCCAAGTCCACCCTCATCTCTGCCGTCACCCACCATCCATAGCCCCCAAAGGAGACGCTGCGCTTCCTGCCAAACATGGTCGCAGCCGTATAGCTGTAGAGCCCTGGGTCCCAGAGAAGTCCCTGGGGCTTGTTAGAGAAAGAGCTGAGAAGCTTCAGGGCGGCAGCCACAGGGTGGGGCGCCAGGCAGGGCACCTCCCTTTCGCCTGTCCCCCAAGTTGAGCTTCCTGTGGGTGAGGCTCCATGGCCTAGAGGTGTGTCCTGCACTCCAGGAGGCACCACAGCAGGCAGGGAGGTCAGAAAGGGCAGCTTCCCCACACCCAGAGGAACCCACAGCTCCGGAAGGGGCTCAACCAGCAGATTGCACCACAGCCCCATTTGGCAGCTGGCCCCACATGGCCCCAGCTTCCTGGAAACCAAAGGAGACCCAAGGATTCCCATACCCTTGCCTGGGAAAGGAGACCTATCTGAACGTCTCCAATGAGCCTTCACAGCAACTCTCAGATGCCTGGAACAGAGAGCTTGCTGTCCCCAGTGCTCAGTACACACTCACAAAACCACTACACAAGTAACTGCATGCGTCAGTAACACAGACATAAGTGTACATCCACAATGTGTGGGCACAGAGAAAGCACACATGGGCACCTGCCCGTGTACACATGCAAATATGTACGGAGGACACACAGGTCTACTCAGGCATGGAGATGTTCACGTTCAAATCATTAGAGACACTCACATGTGCACTCTGTGCAAGTAGGTTAACCCAGGCTTTTACAGAGGTGAGAGTACACTGCTCACTTACCTACAGATGCCCATCTAGACACACGACCATGCGTGAATGCAGATGGGCGTTCATGAGTGCACAGGAGCACACACCTGCACACGCTCAGAATGCCCATGTGCCTGGAATTATTTATTCCATCTCTCTCTCTCCACACACACACAGACACACACACACACACACACACACACACACACGGACTCTGAACTATACGTCTTGGCCTCTTCAGGATCTAGACAAAGCTGGGAATACTTCCCGGATTCCTGTAGGCAGAAGTGGAGAGGAGGACACGCAAATTCATCTTTCCATCGGGAAACACGGGCTCGCCCTCACAGTCACCCGCACCAGTGCTGACGCACTGATGCTCTCTGGTAACAGCCCTTTGATCACAGACTCTACAGAGACGGCAGGTTGGGTGGCCCTGGGTAGCAAACAATGAAGAAGGACATGAAGCTGCTCTAGTTGCTTCCAGTGACCTCTGACCTCTCCAAAGACCATGGTGGCCCCCAGCAGAATCCTGAATACCTTTGGTTCAAGCTATCCCTCATGCTCTCTTGTAGCCCAGAAAGGAAGGTTTAGCCCGGGTGAGTTCAGACATTGTTGGCTTCCTCCTGGACACTTACTCCTGCTGTTCATCCCTGTACCCACCTCACACCAAGAGAGTCCCAACAGGTATCGAGGACACCCTGCGGCTGCACCTGCCCTGTTTTCCTTTAACCTCCGTCGGAGAGAAAAATATGTGTACTCAATGAGTCCCACAATCTGGGGTGACTCCAGTCTGGGCCTGACCAGCCCATCATCTACTCTATTGGCCCCAGAAGCAGGCTCAGATACCTAAGTAGACTCTAAGACCCAACCCATAGATGCCTCCACCTCTCTCTGCGTCCTGTCCTAAACTACAGGACAGAAGACCGGGGCTAAGAAGAATATAGGAGACAGAAGCCCACCTGCAGGAAGATGGCATAGAAAACAGGCAAAAAGAGATCAAGTTTATTCCTTAATTCCATGTGTGTGCGTGTGTGTGTGTGTGTGTGTGTGTGTGTGTGTGTGTGCGCATGTGCATGCATGCGTGTCGTGCTCACATGCATGCTCGCACTGGTGAGCACACAAGTGAGTGGGCATGTGCATGTGGAGGCCAGAGGGTGCTCTTAGGTATCATCCTCGGAAATGCTGTCATCCTCCTTTGAAGCAGGGTCTCTCATTGGCCCATTTATGCTAAGCTTGCTGGCCAGCATGCCCCAGGTATCCCCCGTCCCTGTCTCCATAGGGAATATAAGTGCACACCATCATGCCTGGCTTTTTACACAAGCCCATCACTGGTGCCAGAGACTGAACTCAAGTCCTCAAGCTTGCAAGGCAAGCCCTTTGCCTACTGAGTCCTCGCCCCAACACAGGAATCAAGTTTTAAGAGCACTGTCTGAGTTCCTATCCAGCAAGGTCAGAAGCCAATGACCCAGTATGAACTGGATCGTTCTTCTCCTCTCCTCTTCTCTTTCCTCCTCTGTCTCACCGCTGGGAAAGTCCTAAGAAAAGGCTTTAATGAGCAAGACAGCAAACAGCCTATCCATCAGCTCTGCCTGCTTCCTTAGCCAAGTCTGAGGCTTCCAGCAGGCTGCCAAGCAACCTCGCAGGGTACAAAAGCTCCAGGGTGAGGTAGATATGAGTCTACTTAGAACAGAATACCTTGTGCAAACTCCTCTGTTCTCATCACCTAGCAGTAGCTGGAGGTGAGGCTATTTCCGAAGCACGCATCAGTATGTTTTTCATGTATATGTTAAAGAAAGAGGTGGTGTGACAGTTGCACCAGACGTGGGCACACCCCACCGCCCACATGCACCATGTGTGAACACTGCCCATCGCACCTATGCAGGGGGAAGAGACAGTTGACAGTTTCTCTTATAACAGGCCTCGAAGTCCAAGGAGACATGAAAGTTTGAGGTCGCCTGTACCAAGTGTTCCAGAGCCAAGTAGGACACAGGCCCAGGCCCACACAGCTGCAGAGTATTAGGGCAGCAATGGGGTGGATTTCAGGCCGGAGGCCAAGCTAATCTCTGTCTCCTGAGTCTCCAACTCCTAGGAGTCACAAAGAGCACTGGTAGGGCTCAGCCATTCTTCCAAGAAGCAACAGCAGCCTGGGGCATTGGTAAGGAGGAGACATGGAGCATTCTACGTTCCTCAAGGACATCTGGATCCAGGGATGCTGGAGAGGCCAGAAGAACCTAAGTCCCTTCAGCCCCATGGTAAAAACCTAGACAGAGGGAAGTCCATTCCAGTACCCAAGCTCTGAAGGCAGATGAGAGCCTTTCTGGAGCCATCTGAGCGAGCCCCTGATGAGCCCTCAGGCTCCTAAGCTCTGAGATAGGTGACCTCAGCCAAGTCACTTAACCTCTCTGGTCTCAGTTATCTTCTCTGTCATACAGGAAGGGTGCTGCCAACCTCACAATGTTACAAATGAACAAAAGTGCTTGGCACAGGCTATGGGAACCATTATAATTCCACCTATTGCGACTCCACCCCCTGGCTATGGGAACCATTATATTTCCCACCTATTGTGACTCCACCCCCTGGCTATGGGAACCATTATAATTGCCACCTATCATGACTCCGCCCCCTGCCTCAGTCCCTTTCAGCTTCCGGCCCCCACTTCTTCTGCCCTTTTTGTTCCTCTTCTGTGGGGTGGGCAAAAGGAAACCACCCAACTCTCTGGGAAAGATTGTGAGCCAAGCAAAAAGGGAAGCACCATGCCAGCCTGCCCAGCCTGCCTGCCCCACCCACTCACCCACCACAGCCCAGCACCCTCCCATACCTCCACGGATGAGTGTGAACCAGAGCCAGAGTAGCATCCACTTCCGGGAGATCACTATAAGCCAGCACTGATCTAACCACCTAGCTTGGTTCTGCCAAATACCAGCCACTGAGAAAGAGACTGGAATGCAGAATTTATGCAGCACCCATTGTACAGAAGAAAAGACTAAGGTCTGGAAAGCAATGTACGGCTCGTGGTGGAACAGCAATGATATGGGAGAGAACAAGTACTAAGCCCTCCTAGTTCCTGCCCAAACGGGCTCCATCCCTCCCTAGAAGGCAGGCGTGCGCACACACACACACGCACACACACACACACACACACACACACACACACACACACACAGGTCTACTTTGAGTCACATGTCACAAGATCCAGCATCCCTGGTGGAACTCATAGGCATTCCTGGGGGACCATCCTAAGAGACAATTCTTGTCAGGGCCCAGCTTTGGGCGAGTAACTCACTCACCCCTGGGCTTTAGCGTAGATGGAACTGGAGAGCTGGCTGAGACTAGAGGACAACCCAGATACCTGTCAGCAGCAGGCCCTCCCTCCACTGTGTCCCCCGGGTCCCCAGGACAGGAAGGGGCAGTGTAGTTTCATCTGCTTGGGCAGCTCAGACCTTGTAACTATTGATCTTTTAAAATGAGGACTGAACAATGAGACAAGCTCCTCCCCAGGGCACAGAGATGGGGCAGTCACAGAAAGGTCCCGGAAACAGAGGCCCCTAAAGAAGAAGTACTGAATGGACCAACCATTCTGCCCTGACCCACGTCATGCGATGGCAGCAGGCTGAGTGGGGCAGCTCATATCTCATTCCCTCTTCCACTGTAAGCAAGTTGTTTCTTCTTCTGGGGCATCCGTTCACCCTCATCACTGCCCTCTACTTCCTTCCCAGGCCAGATGAGACAAGGACAGAGGCAGAGAAAGACACAGACCTCTAGGGGAATGTAGGTCATTTCCCGGTGTGCCTTTCTCAGGGCCAGGGCTGCATGTCCCATTGCACAAGTTCAGAAAAGCAAGATGATGACAGAGACAGCAGCAAGAGGCCACTTGTGAAAACGGGGCTACAAGAGCAAGATTCATACACACTTTGATTGCACAATTCCTTCCTATCTGTTCAGGATGGCTGGCCTGCCAAGGGAGTCGCCCTAGTGGATGGCTGTGGACTACAGAAGTGAGAGATTCTATCACAAACATTTCAAAGTAACAATAAGGCAACATTTTTGCCAATCGGATAATAATTACTTTTAAAATGAGCTAATAAAAAAAGGCATCACTTTAGAGGCTGGGGCTGTGGTTTGTCAGCAGAGCACTTCCTGGCGTCCACCAGGCCCTGGGTTCTAGGTGTATAAACCAGAAGCAATAGGATCTTGATTTTAAGGCCAGCCTGAGCTACATAGTGAGACTGTAAAGCTAGACCTGTAATTCTGTTGTTTGAACGGCTAAGACAGGAGGACAGCTGTGAGTACAAGGCTAGCCAAGCTACAGAGTGAGACCCTGTCTCAAAAATAAAAATAGAATAATAACAGTAATTAAGTGCATGCCTATAGTCACAGAACTTAGGGGGTGGAGGCAGGGGAATCAGACCTTTCATGGACATCCTTGTCTACATAGTGAGGTTAGGGCCAGCCTTGGCTACATGAGACTGTATCACAAAATAACTACATAAAGTTACAAAAAAACTCACTATAATAGGATCCCACTAGTTTAAATAAATATGCGGAAAAAATTTTTTTGAGATAGGGTTTCTTTGCATAACATCTCCAGCTGTTTGTAGACCAGGCTGGCCTCAAACTCACAAAGATCAATCCCACTGCCTCTGCCTCCTGATGGCTGGGATTAAAAGTGTACATCACCACACCCAACTAAGTATGCAGATTCTTATAGCTCCCCTACACAATTTCTGGAAAGAAGTGTAATCAGTGACCCAAGAGTGGTTACTTTAAAGAATGGCAATGGAATATGTGGCCCTCATCAGTCTAGACTCTAGAGGGTGCAGACTTACCACAGTCCCCTGTGCTGTTATGTTGCTAACGTTGCTTAAACCATTAGCACAGTTTTTTAAGAAAAGCGTTAGATAGGGGTGTGTGTGTGTGTGTGTGTGTGTGTGTGTGTGTGTGTGTGTGTGCATGTGTGTGTGTGTGTGCATGCGTGTGTGTGTGTGTGTGTGTGTGTGTGTGTGATTAGAAAGTATGTATACACATGATTTATGGGTGTCGGGGAGGGGCAGTGTCTTCCTTGATCAGTTTCCACTTTATTCCCTAGCTTGTCCGCTTGCCCTGAAGATCACGTGTCTCCGTCTCCCAAGTGCTGGAGTGATAGGCAGCCACCAGGCCTGCCCACTTCCACGCGGGTTCTAAGGGCGGGAACTCCGGAAACTTCCATGGCAGGTGCCTTATCTACTGAGCCATCTGTCTGGCTCTTGCTCTGTTTTTTGAGACAGGGTCTCTCACTGTAGCCCAGACTGGCCTGGAATTGACAGCAATCCTCCTGCCTCCCTCTCCTGACTGCTAGGATCACAGGAAGATGAGGAGAAGGAAGAAGAAGTTGTCATTATGAATAGAGTAATTTTTTCCAAGCCTCTTGAACTCAAGGTTTGGAGTTCAAACCACCACTGACCCTGGTGCTGGTTCCAACCTTTCCAAAGGAGTCTGTCTTCACAAAGAGGAGGTAGGCCCGGGATCCCTCATGCCTCACTCCAGGTGGCACTGCCATCTGGTCTTCTTAGATAAGAAAATATAAAGGATCCCAGAACACGGGTTTTCTAGAAGAAATTTGACATTTTGAATACAAATCTTTAAAAAAAAAAAAAAAAAAACTGTACCTGCCAAGCCCAGTGTGGTGCCAGAGACCTGCAATCCCAGCTGCTAGAGAGGCTGAGTCAGGAGGATTACTTGAACCAGGAGTTCAAGGGCCAACCTGGACAACAAATCAAATCAAAAAAAGGAAGATAGGGGTTGGGGATTTAGCTCAGTGGTAGAGCGCTTGCCTAGCAAGCGCAAGGCCCTGGGTTCGGTCCCCAGCTCCGAAAAAAAGAAAAAAGAAAAAAAAAAAAAAACAGGAAGATACTGGGTGTGGTCACTCTTTCCAGGTGCACATCACATCACACACACGCCTTTAATCCCAACACTCAGGAGGCTGAGACAGGAGAATCTCTGTGAGTTTGAGACCAGTCTAGGATACGTTACGTAGTCAGCCAGAACTACATAGTGAGAATCAGTTTCAAAAAGAAAAAGAAATGGGGGGGGGGAGAGAGAGAGAGAGAGAGAGATAGAGAGAGAGAGAGAGCGAGAAGAGAGCGCTTGCAAAGCACCCATCAGTATCCTGGTTTGGTATCTGGATGTTGGTTTTATAAGTGTATGTTGAATTGGTAGGAACTCATCCATATGTAGGCTTAAACTGGGTGCAGTGCTATGGAGGTATATCATGCTTCGGTGGCAAGAGGTTTTTTTTTCTTCAAAATATGCATGCCCTTTGTCCTAGCAGCTCCATTTTCTCTTAGATTCCCCCGCCCCAAGGGACATGCTCAGAGGTGGATGCCCAGTTGTTCTTTCCAGGTCTCCATCACTGCCCATGAGGTGCTGGAAACAATGGGAGTCTCCAACCTGGTGGGGAGGGGGTAAACACCTCCTGGCAACAGGGTACGCACGAGCCAACACAGTGCACCAGGACCAGCACTCGCAGTGGTGGGCAAAGCCAAGGTCAGCTTCAGGGTGGATTAAAGTGAGCACAATCCAATCATACTCTAGAGCAGAGTGTTTGGAGGGAGGGTTATGGGGCAGGAGTGTTTCCTCCCTGTACTTTCCTAGGCTTCCTTACAACGAGGAGGCCTTATTTTTATAACTGGAAAAAAAAGCAGTAAATACTCTTTAAAGGAAGCCTAAAGAGGCAAGCCCATGGTTAGGAAATGGGTTTTTGGCTGTGCGAGGTGGAGTTGTAGTTCTATGATAGAACGTGTGCACAGCATTCAGAAAGCCTTGGGGTCCAACGCCCAGCACCAGCCCATCCATCTGTCAGTCACATCTCAAAGGTTCTAAGTATGAGGACTAAGTGCACTTTAGGAGCCTGGGTTCAAACCCCAGCCCTGCAGCTCGTCAGTAACGTGGCCTTAGGCAAGGTTCTTAACTGGCCTTCAACAGGCTTGCAAGCCTTCAAAGCCGTGCCTGCCACAGTCCTGGAGATTTGTCAATTAATGTACTGCTCAAATTCCTTCCCATTGTCAGGCGTGGTGTCCCATATCTACGATACCAGCTACTACAAAAGCTGAGGCAGGAGGATAGCGAGTTTGAGTTTAAAGCCAGCTTGGAGTGTATAATAAGTGCTGAGCCAAACTGGACTATGTAGCAATACCATGGCTCAAAAAAGAAAAGGCTATCTGGTCTACCATCCAGACTTAGGGTCAGGGAATTGTCCCCAGATGATTCTGATCCAGTAAGAAATTCTGGAGTGACATTCAGTAGAGAATTTCCATCATCAATGATGTCCCTATTGGCTCTCTGTAGACTTGGACACTAGGGACTGCCCCGAAGGGGCTTCTCACTGAAGATCACACCTCTAGGTCTTTGACTTCCATCTGCTCACTCCATCCAGCTGAGCCATCCCCAAGTCTTGTGTAGCCTGCTACACTGGCTACACTGCTCACCAGGATGAGACAGAAGGTACACACTTGCGCCCTCTATGTGCAATTTCTGGTAGTGCAAGGAGTGCACAGGATGTCTTTGTTTCCTTTTCTAGGAAGACAGCCACCATATTGTCTGTGGCAAAAGGGAGAGAGGGATGGAGAGAAACTTCAGTGTTGCAACAAGGACACCAGGTGAGAGAAAGAGTGGTCCCAGTCTGACACTAAATGTAGCCATGGAGAAAACACTTCCACTTCCCCATCCTGGGCCTTTCAGATATGAGAAGAAGAAGAATAAATTTAGTTCATTCTTTCTTTCTGAACTTTTTCTTTTGAGACAGATCCTTGTTAAGTTGACCAGGCTAATGGTGAACCTGCAATTCTCAGCTCCACCAAATGCTAACCAGACCCAGTTCCTTCCACGTTTGAAACAGAATCTCGTTATGCAGCCTAGGCTGGCCTGCCCTTGCGATCCTCCTGCCTCAGCCTCCTGAGTGGTGGAATCGAGGTATGTGCTACCACATCTGCCAATGAAAATCATTTCTTGAGAGCTACTGATGAACCAGGAAAGCCCAAATTTCTTTTTCCCATTTAATCCTTATCACAACTATATGCACTTGCCTAATAATTAATTAGAGCCTTGAAGTTAAAAAGCTAAGGTCCAGGGCTATTTGGGAGCAATGGTAGAATTCAAACCAGAACCTACTCCAACACACAGTGCTCTTATATACCAGGCTCCAATCGAGTATAGTGTTGAATGTGAGATGTCAACAGGCTGGACTGCTGGACCTAAACAAATCTCAAGGTTCTCCCCAGGGTACCTGTGAATGCCTGGCCAAGAAGCATTGCCACCCCGGGCCAGGATGGGCAAGCTAGGCAGAAGGACCATTTCTCTGTCAGATGAATATGAACCTCAGGCAAGGCAGGTGGCTGAGACAGAAGGAGAGCCAGGGGGCTCGCCCAGACACTAACAGGGGTGGAGGCTGCAGCTCAAAAACAGCACATGCATGATTCATTCAGTTGATTTTCTTGCATAAAGATGAAGGTGCTATTGGGGCTCAACCCACACCCAGGCCCAGAGCATATCTAGAGCCCCACCCCTATAGTGTCATCACCAGCAACACATAGGAGAGAATGGGGCTAACTTGGAATGATAAAACAAGCGAAGACAGAAAAGGCCTTTTCCAGGCCAGCTCAGTTGGTAGAGTCCTTGCCTGACCCACACAAAGACCTAGATTTGTATCTGAGCACCACATAAGCTGTGTGTGACGGTGCGCGCCTGCGGTCTCGGCACTCCGGGGTAAGAGGAAGAGGATCAGAAGTTCAATGTCATCTTCAGCTTCATAGTGAGCTTGGGACCAGCTCAGGTTTAAATAAGACCTTGTCTCACAAAAGAGGAGGACGGGGAGAGAGGGAAACAGGGAGGAGGGAGAAAAAGGAGAAGGAGGAAGGGAAGACAAGGAGAAGAAGGTGGGTAGAAAGAGAAGAAGGGAAAGAAAGAGGAGAGAAGGGCGAGAGGAGTGGAGGAGGAGGAAGAGAGCTGGAGAGATAGCTCAGTGGGTAAAGTGCTTGCCTTGAAAGCATGAGAATCTGGCTATGTTTTGGGTAAAACAAAAGCAAAAGACATGGTGATGTGTGCTTGTAGTCTCAGGGCTGAGGTAGGGACAGATCCCTGGGGCAAGTCAACCTAGCCTACTTGATGAGTCCAGGCCCTTTCTCACAGGAAAAAAAAGATGGATGACACCCAAGGAAGAAAACAAGAGGTGAGGTTGACCTCTGCCCTGCACACATGTACATGTATAGCTGCATGTACACTCACATGTCTTGTGCACCTGTACACACACGAACATGCATGTGTGCACAAAAAGACACAAAGAAAAAATGTCTTTTCCATTCAAGTTTCTCCTCTTTCCTCTACAAACCCCGCCTTTAGAAAGGGCTCTACACAGTGTCCTCACTTGGCAGATGGGTAAACTGGGGCACAAAGAGACTAAGTCATACATTCAAGGTCAAGAGCTGAATGTGTGTGTGACTCTGTACCTTGAAAATCATGCTGTATCGATTCCAAGGTTGCGTAAGGGAAGCAAGATATCTTCCTCATGTATTTCTTGGGTTGCTTGCCCTTCACCCAACCACAATGCTAGGCAAAAGCATAAACTAGCACACAAAAAGAAGGCATAAATATACTTGAGGAGAGGAACCATGTGTGACACCAAGCCAAGTGCCAGACATAAGCAATGAAGCCGGCATGTAATTCACTCCTAAACCTTAAATCACCCAGATGACACTAGGTAGAGAAGATGTGAGTGCTCCCTGGTAAGCCCTGTCCAAACTGCAGATTCATGAGCAAAATAAATGTCAGCATTGTTGTAAGCCATACATTTTGGTGGCTAATATGCCATATTAGATCACTAGAGATGCAGCAGAGCCTGAATTTGAACTAAGCAAGCCGGCTCTAGAGGCATTTTTGCAGCCTCGCCTGCTATACCAGAGGCCGTACAGCGGAAGAGACTAGAGACAGATGCAGAGGTTAGAGGCACGCCTAACCAGTCACTAGCCCATTACTCCCCAAGTGCTTCTGGGGTTTATTGTGGATTTGGTTGGTTTGGGGGCTTTTGTTTGTTTGTTTGGTCAGTTGGTTGATTGGTTATTTTTGGTTTGTTTTCCAATCTGTACTGTGTTCTGGGCTCTGCCTGTTCTGAGAACATTTGGGAATATAGATCGATACACCACTGCTCCAACCAGCAGTGTGGAGACCGGACAACTTCACAGGGGACCGGATGCCAAGGGAGGCCTGCTTCAGAGGCATAGCCCTGAATGCCCTACCTGAAAGTGAAGTGGAAGGAGTGAGGTGAACACAAAGAGTGAAAGACACAGGAAGCAGCGTCAAGAACAAACGGGGTGTGGGGGACCGTGCAGGCTCTGCTCCACCTCTTCCTACCTGTGATCTTGGGGAAGTGACCTCCACAAGGAAACGGCAATGAGACGCTACTTCTTAAGACTGTCACCCACAGATAAGGGCTGTTCCAGGGAGTAGCTGAGCTAAGACATGCGGAGCTGTGGCCAGGGCCCAGCACAGGGAGACCTAGATAGCAATAATTGCCATTTGAATTCTGCAGCAACTGAGACCCCAGCAGGAAAACCAAGGCCCCAGAGACCACTTTGTCTCCTGTCAGAGAACCACACTAACCAAAGATATTAGAGAAGAGTAGGCACAGGGGGTCTGAGAGAGCTGGCCACCTGCGGCATAGATGACAAGAACTAGAGTATGTCAGAGGGTGAAAGGAGGAACACGCCTCACCAATCAAAGCTAATGGACCCTTCCACCTACCCCTGCAGCCATTCTGAGTCATCAGCTCCACCCAAACCCCTCCTCCCACACAGAGTTCAGGAGGATGGGGCTGGAGGTTGGACTCTCCCTCTCCAAGTACCACCCTAAAGGCATTGGGCACCCACACATCCCAACAGGGGGAAGCAGTTGTCTCAAGTCAGGGGGTAGGGCAAGGAAAGCCAGTAAGAGGGCAGAACTAGGCAGCGAGGGGAACGGGGTGGGGTCGGGAGTGGGGGAGGGGGAAGACACAGAGAGCTTCAAGAAGAGCAGAAACCCCGCTGGGGTAAAGTATCACCTGCCATCACACTCTCCAGGACCCTGGAGAGCGCCCAGCAAAGGCGGCTGACTACAGCCAAAGGTACCCAGAGCAAGCAGAGTGCGTGCAGAGACACAAACCACAGAGATGCCTATACATTGATCCAATAGCAAGGCCTCCAGGACACACAGTATCACCCAACATAGGTGTACACACACACACACACACACACACACACACACACACACACACGGACAGAATGACAGGTAAGATCAGGCATGAAACAGAATTCCCCGCTGGAGAGATATCAAAGCCCTGGAGAGACTACAGCAGCATCAGCTTTTTTTTTTTAACTAAACTTATTAGAACAAAAGCCACCCACAATCGCAGAAGTCAGACTTGTCTTTAAATGACTGCTGAACCTCCCCCCCAACCCATCCTCTGTGGGGTGTGACCTTGCCTGTAGACAGAGAGGTGGAGGCAGTGACCTTTGTAATGCCGGCGTGAGCTGTCTGTACAGAGCAGGAGGCGGCTGGATACTTCCCCACAGTGTGACCTCTCCTAGAGGGAGTGCCATGTTGCCTAGAGATGGGAAAGGGTAGGTCGACCGGGGCCACGTGGTGCCATGGCAACAGGCCCTTGCTAAGGCACATCCACAACTGCTTTAGCAGATCATGACAGGACCTATGTGTTTGCAGATGGCACCTCCCCTGTCAAAGAGGATGTGATAGCCCAGAAGGAGCATTGATGCCTGGGAAAGAAAAGTGGCTGGAGGGGCCAGACCCCGACATACAAAGTCAGCTTGGCTCCCCGAGTAACTTTCAACCGCTCCTTCCCTTCCCTACTGTCACCATCCCTGTCCCTCAGGCCCATCCTGTACTGTGTCCCAGACACCTCTAACTCCAGGGACAAAGGCTGACAACTTACCGCCCAGCCTTGTGCTCCAGCATTTTGGCCACCTCCTACCAGTCTGCTATGTCTGCTGTCTTGTCTGCAATGTCTCTAGGCTTCCCCCACCTCCTGCCCTGTCCTTTCCTGACTACAGCCCAGACCAGTGCCCACGACCATCTGCCATCTCCAAATGCAAGCGTTCACTCCTCCTTCAAGCACCTGCTTCCGAGCGACTGCTCTCTCATCCTTCCCGGCCCACTTTAGGGCTCCTGCACCCTCCTGGGTATCGTTGGCTCTAATTCTCAGACAGTGAACCAAATCTATTCCGGCCTGGGGAACTGGGCCACAGCCCCAGAGGCACCAACAAGAACAGAAGTCTGGCCCTTGAAGCTCAGACTCCACAACTAGGAAGGGTCTTAGGGGTTGTCTACCCGGTGTCATCCACAAAGTGGGTGAAAATCTGTACCACCAGACCCTGCTGCTGTCCTGACTGCTCAGAGCTATTCCATCAGTAATGACCTTAGCCAGGTACCCAAAAATCCAATAAAGAACCAGACATAGTGGTGTGTTCCTGAAATCCCAGTACTTGGGAGGTAGAAGTAGAAGGATCCGAAATTTAAGGTTAGACTGGTTTACATGAGACTGCATCAAAAAAATAATAATGTTTTCCAACAAAGGCTGGCACAGAGATAGCTACCTATAATGGCTACTTGGGCAGCCAAGGCATGCAGATCATAGAGCTACACAGCAAAATCTTGTTTCCAAAAAGAAAAAGAAATAAAAAGAGCTAGACATGGTGGCAAATGCCTTTAGTCCCAGTACTTGGGAAGCAGAGGAAAAGTGGATCTCTGTCTGGTCTACAAAGTGAGTTCCAGGACAACCCAGTCTACACAGAGAAACTGTCTCAAAAAAAGAATCACAACATCCAGATAAGGAAACTGAGGCTCATAAAAATCTAGGTAAACTTGCCCCAGGTCAGTGTGTGGGATGCCTCAGAGTGTCACTGCCAAGCCTTTTACCCTACCTCCTATTCCAGCCATCTCCATACTGACCAGCCATTGCCCCTCACCCCAGAGTGGAAGTAGCATGTTCTAAGTGCCACACATCAAAACTGGATGAGGTCACACCAAGCCCTCTCTGCAGAAGTGGTATGGGTCCCCAAAGAAACCATTTGAGCTTCATTTTGTATAATCTAGAAGCATGAGGGAGTTAATGGCCACGGAGTCACCCTCGGGGGAGGGGGAACTGCTAATGGTTTCTCTCTCCAACACAGCAGCTCTGAGATGTAGCCCTTAGGCTCCTCTGGAGACCCCCAGGAGTAGAGCAGCAGATGGTAAGGAGAGCCTCTCTGCATCGCTCACCCTTCTCATCTGCGTACCCTCTGCTCCGCTGCCCTCCATCCACTTCCCCACTAAAACCCTGGGGCAAGTCCTTCTCCCACGAGTTCCTAGAGTAGGGAGCAGGGGTGCGGGGGGGGGGGTGAGCACACAGAGTTGGGGATGGGGCAGCAATTCACATCCAGGTCTCAGTGCCAATCAGCTGTCACCAAAGATAGTAGTTAAGCCTTCATGTTTGGCCAATGTGCCACGCCGCCACCACAATTTGTGCCAGGGCCCTTTTCCTTTGCAGTTTAAATCATTCTGATCTTCTGTGACTCTGCCACACTTAATCGAATTTATTTGTTTGTTTGTTTCTTTTTGATGCTTTGGGAATCTCTAGTTTGATTTTGAGTTTTGGTTTGTGGCTTCTGAGACATGGTCTCACTTTGCAGCCCAGGCTTGCCTTGAACTCATGGCAATCCTCCTGTCTAAGCCTTTCGAGTGCTGGGATTACAGATATAAGCCACCACACCTCAAAAGGGATCTTAGGAAAAGAGAGAGTGAAAAGCTGTAGAGGTGTCACTCACAGGAAGACTTTCTGGAATAGAGACCACTTCCTTTGGAATTAGGATACCCTGGACTTAGATAGAGTCCCATCAGTTGTGCCCTGACCCTTGCCAAGGTGAACATCTGTCCCTGCCCCAAAACAGCAGCCACAAAAGGTCTTGGCTTCAACATTCCATACCATCCCAGGCCCCAAACCTTCCCCTGCTCCTCAAGATCTAGTGAGGGAATAGGGGCCTGAGACAGCTTCCAAACACCCGAGCAGACACATCCAGCAGACACCCACCCTTAGAGCTGGGCAGCCCAAAACCCTTGCTTAGAGGTAGGAGATGCACAGCCTCTCCCAAGTCCTGAGGAAAATCACTGCCCAAGACCTCACAGGCCCTGAGTCACTCCCAACCTCCAGGCAGCTGTGCAAGCTTTTCTGTTTATTCCTCGCCCACAGCAGGAGGAACAGAGGGGATGAGAGCCTTCTTCACCAAGGGAAACTGAGACCTATGAGGCTCAAAGGATGGCTTCAGTATCACAAGGCATGCCCCAATACAGGCCCAGGACAATTCTAGTGATACCTTTAGAGGCGACCCTGATGGGAGCCATTCAGAAGCTGATCCATGAATTTAGAGCACAAACCCTGGTAGCACGTAAATGCCCTTCAGATTTAGTAAGGGTGAAAGAGAGCTACAGAGGAAAGACGGATGCCGCTTACCAGCTCCCAAGTCCAGACATAACAAGTGTAGGCAAAACCAAAGTGCAATCTATAGAGTCCTTCTGTCCCGTAAACAGGACCCCCACCCGTGCCTGGCACTGCCACACCCACCCAAGGCCTCTAGAAATGAGCATCAGGCTGCAAGCTGGCCTTGCCCCGCAGGTTCATGAAAGTCTCTGGACCGACTCCACCAGTTCTACCGCCTCTCCCTGGAACAGGCACAAGCTGGCTTGGGGACAGCCGGGCTGGGGCTTCTGCTCTTGCCAATGAAAACAAGTCCTCCCTCCCCAACCTAGCAGCCTGGCTTCAGCATCCTCTTGGGGTTACTGGCTTCTTTCCTGCTACTGCCACCTGTAAACACCCACGTCTGACCTCCATGTCCGTCAGCGTCTTTCACCAGACTCCAACAGGGAGCTGACCAACATCACACGCTTACACGCGCGCACACGCACACACACACACACATACATATGCACGCCCCTCTTCATGGTGAGTGTGCTGTGCCGCACTCGCGCACCCGGCAGGGGTTTCTATGGACTGTCACCCTACCTCCCAGACAGAACCCAGTGAACCTAACTGCTTGGCGCGATGGGCGCGCGGAGCTCCCCCAGGCCATCAGTGCTTTGCCAAAACACACATCCACTCTCACAGCATCCTCTCCAGTTCCACGCTCAGTCACACCCAGGACTCGTCCAGATGCACGCCGGCTGTGAAATTACAACCTAGCCCAGAGCCACTGACCTTCCCACACTCCCGACGTGGACGGAATGTCAATAGTCAGTCCTGCCGGCTCACCCAACGCGCGCGCTGGTCGGCGCGGCGTCCACGACTCTCCATCAGGACCGAGCCCCCTCCTCCTCAGCGCGGGGTTCCCTCGCAGCCCGCCCAGCCGCGTGCACCGTCACCGCGGCGCGCACACGCGCACACCGGCCGCCACAAAGCTGCGCCGGGCCGCTCGCACACCTGGCGGGCGCGCCCCCGTCGACGGAGCGCGCACACGCAGCCTCTGCTCTAGTCCTCTAGATCCTGAGCTCCCGCCCCTAGGGGCTGTTCGGAGCTGGGTACCAGCAGCGCCCACAGTGCAGGACACTGGGCTGGGTTTGGGATACTATACGGGTCCTGAGCGTCGCGCGCCCTGGGGGATGCTCGTGTCCGCGCGGCCAGGGTATTGCCCTGGGCGGCTCCTCCTAAACAAAGGCACAGGGTGAGGCAAGCTGTGGGGATCCCGTGGGGAAAGAAGGGAGAAGCCCACCTGCCCGCAAAGGTTGCTTCAGGACAGGGATCACAACACTGGGGACAGAAGATGCTGAAAGATTCCTGGGTTCCTAATCAGACTCTCCTGAAAGCGTGCTATTGGAACTTGGAAGAAGGAGACCTTCAGGGACTGCTGAAACCCCTGAAGCCGACCCCTGCCTGGGACCTGACAACCTACAGCTTTGGTTCTTTCCCTCTGCAGATGCCATCCCATCTTCCACCAAACCAAAGATGCTCCTGAACTTGAAAATGTTGAAGGAACGATGTTCCAGACATTCTCCGTAACCCCCACAGCAGGCAGCCTCTGACACGCATCCATTAATGGGAAGTTCATTCCCTGGAGGCAGCACTCAGGCAGCTTAAACCTGAAAACATCCTTTATTTGCATGGAAATCTTCCTCAGTCCTAACCATTGGTCACAGCTCATTCTGTTCTGGACAGGATGTTCTGCATCTAGAACGTTCCTCACACTTGCTGTTTCCTTTGCAGGGATATATTCTTACGTGTGTGCCCTGCGCTCCCGTACCCTAGCTAACACTCTCACCAGCACCTTCCCTGTATGGCTGTCCCTTTGTGTGGTCCGAGACCTCTTTCCACATCCACTTGCAAGTCGCATATCTCCATGCCCTGTTTTAGACTTCCGTGCAACCTGATCGGCTTAACAAACTATCTCCATGTTTGCCTGGACCACTCTAACCCAAGCTGGAAGGAAGTGAGGAAGGCAGAGACGGCAGGCCACAGTCTGGATCCTGAAACGCTAACTGTGGAGCATTAGAGGTTCTAGCATGTGATCCACAAGAGGAAAGGAGCTGCCAATGCCCATAGAAACAAAAGACAAACAGCCTTAGAACCAAGGGCACTTCCCTTCCTTTGGATCCTGCCCTGAGCACTTGAACCCCGAGATTCCAGTGCTGGGCAGCAGAGACAGTTCAGGAACTTAAAGCTGACCTTGAGCACTTGAGTTTGATGCTCAGGACACACATGGTGGTGTAAGGAGTGTCCTGAATATTGTCCTCAGTCCTCCTCAAGCACACCATGACAAAAGTGCACACAATGGCACACATGCACACCATCACACACACACACACACACACACACACACACTACATAAATGTAATTCTAAAAGAATAATAAAACTGAAAATTTTGGTCAGTATCTGAAACAAGCCACTCAATCAGAACCCTTCAGGAAGCCGTTTGCCTTACTCATGCGCCTGGATGCAGACAGGATGAGAGGCCAGCTTTCCTTACCCCTGTCATGCTACCCATAGTCATCCCCCTTATCCTCCAGAAACACTACAAGCCTTCAGTCCCAATGAATCCTGAAACCAAGTTCAGCACCAAACTAAGTGTACGGTATTTTTTCCTATAAAGGTGTCTTAGAGGCCTTTAATCCCAGCACTCAGGGATTAAATCTCTTGAGTTCAAGGCCAGCCTGGTCTACATAATGAATTCCAGGCCAGCAGGGGTACCTAATGAGACCTTGTCTGGAAAGGAGAGAGAGAGAGAGAAAAGAGAGAGAGAGAGAGAGAGAGAGAGAGAGAGAGAGAGAGAGAGAATGACTCAGTAGCATAGAGCATTGGCTGCTTTTGCAGAGGTCCTAGGTTTGGTTCCCAGCACCCATGTGGCCTCACAACTACCTGTAACTCCAGTTCCAGGGGACCTGACACCCCCTTCCAGGCTCCACCAGCACCAAGTGGACAAACACACAGTGCATGCATGTGAGGTGCATTCATACACATAAAGATAAATAAATACCAATAATAACAGACCTCCCAGACTTACAATGGCTTTAATTACAAGTTGTTGACTTTAGAGTTATGTGAAAGTAAGAAGACTTTTGGTCTCTTTCCAGGCTGGAGGTCTGCCATAGATACTCTCCTGAAATGCTGGACAGTGACCATGAGCTCCCGCGCTCAGCTACACTTCACAAGGTAAACAAAGGATACCACACGTACAGTGCTGTCAGCATCTTCAGAAAACAGATATTCAATCGTTACTGGACATGATCAACATGTTATCATAAAATATACAAAGCTGTAATTAATGTTCAGTCGATCAGTTGTTATGTTAAATGCACTTAATATTTTCACCTTAGAATGAGTCTGGTGGGAAACGACCCCATTGTACGTTGAGCATCTATACATGCAAGCCAATATAAAGTTGAGAATTTTCATCCTTTTCCTCTAAAGGAAGCACTTCACAACTCTTCACTGACACATCAAAATTGCAAGCATCATTAGTCTGGCACTTTGGGAGTCATTAAGCAAAAGACGAATTATCTGAACTCAAGCACTCAGATACCAGGACCATGGGTAAGGCTAAGTGACCAAAGGTAGGAAACATAGACAGTGTGGCAGAGTGATGAGCCCCATCCCAGGTGGGACAAGGCAAGAAGGAACAAGATTCCATTGGCTACTCAGAATAGGCGTCTCAGACTAACACACAGCTTTACCCTTATGAATGTTTCTGGAATTTTCCATATGCCACTTTCAGATTGCTCTTAACTACAGGTAAGTGAAACTATTGGAAGTTAAACCTCAGGTAAGAGGGGCTCACTTGCTAGCTTTGCACCTACACTCCAGCATCCAGGACAGCATGGGTCCCATTGATGTCACCTTGCCTACTGAGATGATGCCTAGGATCCTGCTGTCAGCAATGCCATCCACATCCACCCACAACCATCTGAGAAGCACCCACGACCATGATGAACAGAACTCCAGTAACAGCAGCCCACTCACCTGCCTCCTTAGCTGCTGTCCCCCTGCCCATGTTCCTCTGTCACCTGAAAGGCTCTTACGGGAAATGAGAATACTCTCTTCCAGAAACGAACATCCGCTGTCTCACACTTCACCACCCTGAGTGCAATTTCTAGCCTAGAAAACTAATCAGATAAACAATCTTTCCCAGGCAGGGTGGGTTCTCAGGGAATTCATTCAATAATGATAATCATCCAATTCTTCCCTAAGTTTCCCCAAGCCAATTTCTTTAATGACAAGTCTCTTTTGAAACTTGAATGAGGACCGATGTTCACCCCATTAATGTGAAGTTTCTCTGTGGCACCATGTCCCCTCTTTGCAGAGGTAGACATCGCCCTCCTAGCCCCCAGCCTTTGGGTGTGTGCCTTGCACAAGAGAGCCGATGAGCACAGAGGTCACCAGCACTTTCTCTCACCGCTGTTATTGACGCCTAGGTTTCAGCTCTCCCAACACTGAGGAGAGCAGTGCCCAGATCATCGCCTTGGTCTGGAGACTCGATCAGTTCATTCCCATACAGCAATTAGAGGACGCACAGTAAACACAAACAACAATAAACAAAAATATCTGGGTATGGTGGCAATCATTGTAATTCTGGCTCTTGGGGGAGACTGAGGCAAGAGACTTAGGCATCCTAGACTGGCCTCAACCTAGGCTACAAAATGAGATCCTGTCTCAAAGAAAACAATAATAACAGCAAACAATATTCTATCACGTAAGTAACTGTGGCCACTGAGCTATAGTATACTCCTCCTCAAGTCCCCTGAGCTGTACAAGTCTGAGGGTGCAATCTGAAATTATTTCAAATTGTTTTGTCTCATTGTGTGGTTGCCTTCCCCCTCCAAGGAGCCTGCCTGTCTTGCTCCTGTGACCCTGAAGCATCCTTTTCTCTAACTCCAAGTGCAGAGCAGTTCCGTTCACCTCGGATCGCCTGGCAGGAACCCTGTCTGCCAGCTCCCTGCTTAACAGTTTTGGGATGCCTCCCTAGTCTCAGAGTTCACCTCCTACCAGCCTCCCCATGAGTTCAGAGCCAATTTTATGTTCGTGTATGAATCACTCGCTAGCTATTGAGTGAGCTCCTTCCTTGGGCCACTTGTGGTGCTAGGATGCAGAGAAGAAAAAGTGGGAAGGTCCCTGTCCTCCACCCCAGAAAGTTTCCGATGCAGTAAGGGATGAATACCGGGATGGACAGACCAATTAGACATGTCACCCGGAAGCAAGAGCTTGGAAGAAAAGAAAATACTCCACATTGTGTCAGATGACAGTTGTCATGCAAGGGGGACTTGAAAATGCTCTGAAACTAAATCACAGTGTGTCCTTCATGACCACATCTTGTTAGAATGACAGCTCCCCATGTCAGTCCCAAGAGACTCCCTCTTCGGAAGCAGTCACAATCACACACTTGGATTTCAGGGTGGGAGCTTTTTTTTTTTTTTAATGTATGTGAGTGTTTTATCAGAATGTATGTCTGTGCACCACATGATTGCCTGGTGACCACAGATGCCAGAAGAGGACATCAGATCCACTGGAGTTACTGGTCAGCCATCATGTGGGGGCTGAGAATTGAACCTGGGTCTCTGGAAGAGCAGCCTGCTCTTAAACATGGAGCCATCGCTCCAACCCTATTTTCTACTATTGTAAAGCTTTGTGAGTTTTTAGGGGAAGGGGCTCAGGATTTAAGAGAACCTCCAGAGGTCCTGGTTCAATTCCCATCTCCCACATGGTGGTTCACAACCATCTCTAACTATAGTCTATAACTGTAGTCCCATGGGATCCAACGCCCTCTTCTGGTGTGCAGGCATATATGGAGACAAAACACCCAAATACATAAGATATGTTAATGAAGAAATCTTAAGAAAAGTAGATTTTGCGGGGTTGGGGATTTAGCTCAGTGGTAGAGCACTTGCCTAGCAAGCACAAGGCCCTGGGTTCGGTCCCCAGCTCCGAAAAAAAAGAAAAGAAAAAAAAAGAAAGAAAAGTAGATTTTGTGTGTATGTATGTATCACATGTGTGTGTGTCACAGTGTGTGTAGTGTGTGTTTATTGTAGTATATGTATACAGTTTGTGTACAGTGTGTGTATGTAGTGTGTATGTGTGTAGTGTGTGTGTACAGTGTATATGTGTACAATGTGTGTATGTACTGTGTGTGTGTGTGTGTGTGTGTGCACGCGCCTAAGGAGAGTATAAATATCGCATCCTCCTAGAACTGGAGTTACAAGCAGTGCGAGATACCTGCTGTGGTAGCAAGGAACCACACTCAGGTCCTCTGCAAGAATAGTAATCGTTTTTAAACACTGAGCTATTTCTCCAGCCCCTTGACTTTTTATTTTGAGACAGGGTCTCACTGAGCTGTACTCGCATGCAGCCATGTGCATGGGGAAATCACAAGACAACCCTCAGGAGTCAGTTTGCTCCTCCCACTTTGGTTCAGGGATCAAACTCGGATCATCAGCCTAGTATAACAAGTGCTTTTTTTAACCCACTGAGCCGTCCTGCAAACCCCATCCTCTCTTCTAAGGAACCAGCGGATCTGCAAGTCTGAGAAATCTCCACTGGCATCACATTCTGAAAATTTGGAATATCCTGAAGGGAAGGGAATAAATATGGACCCATTTTACAGAAGAGAAAGCAGAGGAGCAGAGGCAGTAAGTTAATTCCACTCACTCTGTGCATCATTCCAGCTGATAAACTCTTTCCACTACCCCAGGAGACCCTGTCATCATGGAGGGTCAGATTTCCTACTGGGGATTTATAAACCAGCGTGGGCTAGCTGTAGAGGCAGCAGCAGGACGCATGAACCCATATGAAGAACAAGGAGAGGGCTGAGCACGGTAGCACATGCCTTTAATTCCAGAACTTAAGAGACAGAAACAAGCAGATCTCTGCATGTTCAAGGCCAGCCTAATCCACATAGCAGGCCGGTCAGTGCTACACAGTGAGACTGTGTCTAAGAAAAGAAATGAGTGGGTGGGAGAGGGAACAAGCAGAGGTTTCCTTTACCTGGAAGGGGACTCGAGGTCAGCTCTGCTGAGGATTCGGTGCTGCTGAGGACTGTAGAGCCACTGGAAAGCTGTCAGCGTTCTCTCTTCTATTCGGAACCGCCCTTCCTGTATGTACCTGTGGCAAACACCGGCAGGTTAGGAGCAGGCCATGCTAAGCTCGCTCCTTTAGACAGGAGACACCTCTACCCACACAACCCTGTCCATCTGCCAGAAAAGCCCCATCTGCACAGGCCACAGTAAATGGCTCTGGTGAGGAAGGAGTAAGAGGAGCAAGTCGTAACTCAATCAGTAGAACATCTCCCTCGTAGTTGGAGAAGTGGAGAAGTGTCACTTGGAAGTGATGAGGTTCCTGTCACTGGATATATATAACCAGATACCAAGCATCAGAAAAAGGTCTATCCTATAATACCACAGGGCTAAGGGTGTGTGTGTGTGTGTGTGTGTGTGTGTGTGTGTGTGTCCATGCACACATCTGTGCATGTGTATACCCTGACGCTCACATGCATATGTGGAGACCAATGGTGTATGTCCACTTTATATTTGAAACAGGGTACCTTACAGGACCTGGAGCTCTCCAATTGGCTAGACTGGCTGGCCAAAGAGCCCACCACCACCACCACTCGTCCTAGGAATCCACCTGTTTCCACATTCTCCAGCTCTGGGGTTACAAGAACAGCAGGGATCCAAACTCTGTAAGTGCTCCTGCAGCAAACACTTCACCACTGAGCCATCTCCTCAGCCTAACAGTGGGTTTTCTGCTCCCACATGGAACAGACTGCCTGGAGTGTGACCCAGTAATCAGTGTCAAAGCCAAACCTGCCACGCCCTTTCCATGCTCTCACAGGGTTTCAACTGGTCCCTGGAAAGATGGAAGAAAGGCTGGAGAGATGGCTCAGTGGTTAAGAGCACCGACTGCTCTTCCAGAGGTCCTGAGTTCAAATCCCAGCAACCACATGGTGGCTCGCAACCATCTGTAATGAGATCTGATGCCCTCTTCTGGTGTGTCTGAAGACAGCTACAGTGCACTCACATATAATAAATAAAATCTTAAAAAAAAAAAAAGAAAAGAAAAGAAAGATGGAAGAAGCTGGGCTCAGCAAAGTGAACACAGAGGGAGGGAGTCTTTCTCCTACTCCGGCCAACCCTTCCTTAGAACCATGCATCCATTCATTAATGCAACATACATTGAATGCTTTACAACCTCTCTAATGCCGCACCCTTGACTACAGGTCCTCATGTTGTGGTGACCCCAGCCATGAAA